>NC_055957.1:47749041-47781541 GCF_018492685.1 Alosa sapidissima | reverse complement strand
GTCATGGTCTGCGGCCTGGCCACGCGTCAGCTCGTGACAGCGCGTTTTAGAGGCCGGTATGTGAAACCATCATGTTCCCCTCACGCTCCCCACCCTGGACATTTATCAAGTGGCTCCTCACCAACACAGCCTGGGATGGGGAGCTGTAAAAATAAATACATCACCATCATCTCTCTTCTGCTAGATTTTCTTTCATGGCTAGCTGTAAGCACACACAGACACACACTCTCTCTCACACACACACACACACACACATATGCACACACATACACACACACATACACACACCACATTTATTTTGGTAGCATCTGGAAACAGGTATTGCAATTTTGTCCTTCCACTGTACAATTGTGCGCATTTCTGCATCATATAAAATAACTCAACAACTTAAATTGCACAAAAGGCTGTAAATAAATGCACACGTTTCAAATATTCTCATCGCTCGCCATTTAGATTGAAGCCATAATCCTTTGGCCATATCACTGTAAGAGAGCAGAGATCATGAAGCGGGAAGGAGAGAGTAAGTAGAAAAAGAAGAAAGAAGGATGAATGATGCAGGGATGAGGAAGGGGAACTAGCAGAAAAGTCATATCGTAGAGGGAAAGACAAAGAGGAGAAAAGAAATAGAGTCAGTGTGCCTGGGGAGGAACAAGAGTGGATAAGAGAGAGGTCATATGTGTGTGTGTGTGTGATTGTATGAGTATGTGTGCTTAGGTGTGTGTGTGTTTGTGTGTAAGATGTGTGTTTGTGTTTATGTAAGATGTGTTTTGTGTGTATGTCTCTTTGTAAGATGTGTTTTGTGTATGTGTGTATAACATACATGAATGTGTCTATGTAGGATGTGTTTTGTATGTGTGTCTATAACATACATGTATGTTTTGTTTGTGTGTGAGATGCATTTTGTGAGTTTGTGCATGTATGTGTGTGTGTGTGTACATATATAAAATGTGTTTTCTGTGTGTGTGTGTGTGCGCTGGTCGTGGGTCTTTCGCACCTCTCCTTTTTACCCTTGTGGCTGTGCTGGCGCGAGGCAGGGTGCCAGGTGGATGGGGTGGAGGCGCTCGTGGCTTCAGTGGGGTGGGGGGACTGGGGCAAGGTGGCGTGGTGGTGGGGTGGTTGTCGCACGGCCCAGCGGCCCGCCACCCGGCGCCACTCACTCTGCCCCCGCTCCCCATTCATCAAGCCAGCACAGGCCACTGGCCAAGCACGTCTTCCTATCATTACCCCTCTCACAATGCGATCCATGCCGCTAACCCTGCCTTCATTCCCCAGGATTAATAATATCTCTTTCAACCTTCACACTGTGATAAATAGGCACAAGGAGAACAAAAGGAGGAAAAGAGAGAAACAGAAAGTGTGCAAGAGAGAGAGAGAGAGAGAGAGAGAAAGAGAGGGGGTATAAGAGGAGGAGGAAAAGTGAAAGAATTTCAGGAAGAATAGTTTTAGATGGAGACTAGTGTCTCTGGTCGTCTGAGCTCTCTTTGAATTAGATCAACTGGCATGGAGATGGGGATGCGACAGCAGGATTGTAATGTGGCGGTGCCTGGGCGCGGGGGGTGCAGGCAGGCATGGGTGCATAATGTGTGCTGTGCATTAGGCGAGCGGAATGGGGAATAAGGAGCAGTCTAGTTATAATCACTTCACTCCACAGCTCACCAGGAGCTCCCTCCCACAGCAGTGTGTTAGCAGTTAGGAGTGATGCCCTCCTCAGAAAAACAAACAAACAAACAGACAAACAAAACACTGAATATCATAGTTATCTGTAATTTATATCCTCAATGAAACGTGGGTTCATTAGAATAACCAGTGTTAAACAATTTCATTGCCAAAACATTAAAGCACAACAGTCCTTTTAAACGTGTGGTTTAAAAACAGATTTTCAAACACAGCAGACACACTGACAGGGGTGATCACAGACCAAGTGTTTCTATCCCAAATGCACCTAATTAATCAGAGCAATCAGGGTTAAAATAATGACTATGAGGAGCATAAAAAAGTAGATCACATGATATGCGCTTTAAAAATCTAATATGGTGAAATTAGTATATGCAAATTCAAGTTACCATGCGTAGATGAAGCATATATGAGTTTAGTGTTTAGGCTTAATTAAAAACTGTCCTGAGTATTTTAGTCCTACGTTTGGAGGGGGCAGAATGATTAATTGGTGCGGCTGTTTTAATATTTTTATTCCCCTCTGTAGATGTTTATTCTTTTTCATCTTCGTCTCCTTGCAGGACACCTCACTCTCTTCTCTGTTGGGTGTAGCTGTTTGACGAAATTAAAATAATCTCAGCGCTGAAATGTTTAACTTAAAACTGGTCCAGTGATTTAATAAATAAAATAAATAACTAAACATTCAGAATGAATGGTGCTCTTGATATTTTATCATTATCTTACACATATGAAGTATGAAGAGACGTTTGCTGTTAATTCAGCATCAAAAAGGGAGTGACATTTATTGCATCTCAGCCAGATCGAGGTAAACAATGTCATCAGAGGCCTGCTCGGTCAGCTTGGTCATCCCGGCGTCGTGTGAAGGTGCAGGTGTCTGATGAAGAAATTAAAAATAGATGGCAGGGCTTTCATCAGGGAGGAGGAGACGGAGCGTGTGGAGACAAAAGGACAGCAGCAGCAGTGCCTAGTGTTTGGTGAAAAAGAGACGTGTCTTTGGCCCACCTCTCTCTATCTCTCTCTCTCTCTCTCTCTCTCTCTCTCTCTCTCTCTCTCATCTCCTTGCCTTTTTCCACTCTCTCCTCACACTTGATTTAAGAGTTGCTCTCTTGGCTGTGACAGTGCGGTATTTCTATCACCCAGATTATAACTCAGTGTGATTATTCAACTCCAATAGCTCTGGCCCCCCAACTGCATTTAGCCCAAACGTAATATCCTTCATGCATACATTATCCATCTTCCTTATTATCCCAAATCATTTCAGAATTAAATTCCAGCCCTTCCAATATGGGTGCACAGAGTAGACTGCTTTATAGTGTAGTCAAAGGTTAACATACCAATCAAAGTAACCCCAGTGATGCAGCAAGACACTTTAATATTTGCAAAGCTGATAATTGTGAGAGGACAGAATATTTCTTTCCCTTTTGCCCTGATTAACCCATGGGCAAAACACACAGACATGGCAGAAACAGGAGACTTGGTAAATGATCTGGAAATGGTCAACATACACGGAGAAAAATGTATTAAGCAAATCTGCCATATTTTTCAAAATGCATAAAGCAGGTTTTTGTGCTGTCTTGTAAATATTGTGTGGATTGGACATGTTGTACATTTTTACTTACTTAAGATTGAAATTTGATATCTTTTAGTTTTAAAGATTTTCTAAACAAAAGTAAAATGACAGCTTGAGAGGATAATTAAAAGTGATAAATTAAATATTTTTTTTCCTAAACATTTTAAGGTACACCCCTGTGATTTCGCCCCCTCTGACTACTTTTGAAAGCAATAGCTGAACTTTTCCCCACCATCCCTCCCCCTGTTTAAAATAATTACCATGGTTAGTCCGCCTGCATCTGGTTTTTCATCAGCCTCCTGTCCAAAGTCACGGGGTCCCATCAAAAGGCAAAGCGGAGGTGACGCCACGCCGGCTGCTTTAACTCAAAGCATTACTGCAGCTTAACACCACTTGCTTACATTCAAATTAAGATGCAACTGAAGCTGGAGAGGAATCGACATGGCAAATTGTCGGGGCCACATGCATGCTGGGAGTTGTTATGCATCAATCTATCAGGGCCTCTCATCTGTATTCAGATTCGCCGCGGCCACGCCGGAACTCCTGGGAGGAACCTGCAGGATCTGTGACCTTTCCAATGTAACACGGACACTTGAACTCGCGATAAATCCATCTCCACTGACTCTTCCTGATGTGTAATTCTGAGGCTGTCAGCTGCACTTGAAGTCGCTCAAAGGCCACTGTAATGTATGTAGATTAACTTTCGCGGGGCGGACCAGGTGGAGCTGAGAGGATGGAGGAGATTTCGGTGCTGTCGAGACTGGAAACTGAGCAGTGCAGTCCTATGCTAAAACAGTGCCCAGCAGAATTCAATCACTCTGTTATGATAAGAAATATGGCAAGAGGCCAGTTTTCAGGGCTCATCGTTTAATTGAGATGGAGAATGATCAAGGGCTGTGTACTGTGTGTTTTTTTGCTCATTTCCTGAAACAAGACACAATGATCTCTGCTCTGTGTGCCCGGCTGAACAGAACCACAGCGGATCTGGACTGGTTCTGGACTGGTTCTGGCCAGCCAGGCGGATCAGATGGGACTGAGACCCGCACACACACACACACACACACACACACACACAGGCACACTGGAGTGTTTGACGCAGGCGGCTGGATCCTGCTCCCTCATGCGTCTAAACACGACTCTGCTTAATTACTCACACCATTAGTTTACCGCGCTTATATGTTTGTTGGCTATTAGCTGGGGAGGCCGATCTCAAGTCCATCCAGAGGGGTTCTTAATTACACCAATCAGAAAACACTTGGACCCCCCCCACACACACACACACACCACCACCCCCTTCCTCCACCCCAGCCCACCCCTTCCATGAGAGTGTGTGTGTGCAGAGAACACTGGCAGATGATAATAGCCTGCCAGGGCGTCGGCGCGCAGTGCAGAACAGTAATGTATTTACAGTGTCGTAAAAGACATCCAGCGTCCGACGCTCAGCTTGGCTTTATGTGTGATGGAGCTTACAAAGCGTTGACACGGAGTAATGATCCAGCCGATGTGTTTTGTGGTCTGAAATGTGCCGTTCTGATAACCCACGAGAGACCTTGGAAGGTTTCCTGGAGGTGTATCATTGCAGTGGTGAGTGAGTGAGTGAGTGATAATTCTGGTTTGCATTTTCAGGCTGCTCGTCCCATCCTATCTTTGTAATTGTCGTGCGCTGCCGCATTGTAAGTCAGTGGTGATCCCTCCGTGACACCTCTCAAATAACCCCCAGCGTCGCCACAGTCCCTCAGCGTCAGAGAGACGGCTAAACCACTGGGCCAAAAAACCAGCAATGATCAAAAGTGTGTGAAAGGGGCTATTAAAAGGTACCATAGAGGAGACAGACAGTGAGAGAGAGAGAGAGTGAGTGAGAGAGAGGGAGAGCGTGAGAGAGAGTGAGAGAGAGAGAGAGAGAGTGAGTGAGTGAGAGAGAGAGTGAGTGAGAGAGAGAGAGAGAGAGAGAGAGAGAGAGAGGCGTCTCCAGCAGAGAGCTGTGTGGTCTGCAGAGTGCTCACCCCTTGCTGTGACCTGCCTGTACCTGTTTGATGTTATCTGCCGTTGAGGAGCTGTGGAGGAGTCTTTTTGCTCGTTAAGTGGATTGTCCGGCTTCTCTTAGCGTTGATCAGCAGAATGCTAATAGGCCTCTTGGCTGAATTGAATTTCCCCCAGGAAGCCGGACGAGACTCGGAACAGAGCCACTCCAGAGTGCTGTGAGCTCGCTTCCACCACACACTGCAGGGGGACGTGTGGGGACATCATGGATGTGCACACACACACACACACAGACAGACACGCGCGTGCACACACACACACACACACACACACACAGGCCTATACACACAGACACACACACACACAGGCACACACACACACAAACTACACAATGTAGGGGCTGGGGACATCATGCACACTACACACTGAGAAACACATACACTGAGGGAGTAAGTGAGTGAATGAGAGATAACCTCTAACCACTTACATTTGTAAAAGAAGTCAAAACACACACATTTATCATCCATCTGCAAATCTGCCACCAGACAATTTTCTCAGCAAACGGTGATTAGTGTCTACTAAAGGGAATATGTATTCAAGAGCTAGGAATTTGTATGGCAGCAGGAATTCCCAGTGTTCAAATAGACAGCACATACCTGAGCTCTGAGACCAGATCAGTGGCAGTGTGGAAAGAATCAGGATGCTATGGACAGCCATGCCGTCCTTCTGGCCATCTCGGTCAGCTATCAGACATCACCCTGGAAACGCAGTGGCGCTGTGACTCTGTGTGGGCGCGCTGACGTGCCGGACAGGTGCAAAATCACCTGTCTGACAAGGCCAACGGAGACGCATCCAGCGGGCAATCAGAACTCAACTCTAACTGGCTGCTTCCACCTGTGGCCTGTCCTTATTTGGACCCCGGCCCTGCACCCACCCACACCACAAACCAACCCCCCACCCCCCACCTCGTCCGTCCGTCACCACTGCCCTCTCCGCTCACTCACTTACTCGCTATCTGTCCGCCACACAATAGGGAGACTGTCTCATTATGGCAGCATGGCGCTGGGCGTGGAGGCAGCAGAGAACAGGACGGAACACAAGGGCTGTGTGTCAATGGGCCGGTTTCCACTCAGCCCGCTACGCAGAAGGAGACGATTCATTTCGATGCAAATAGGATGGAGCCATTAACATTTAGGGGGACAAAGACCGAGAGAGAGAGAGAGAGAGAGAGAGAGAGAGGGAGAGAGAGGGGAGTGTGTATAGAGATGTCTTTTCTTCTAAATGCCCAGAAAAAAATCCACCTCCATATTGCAGTCTGCACAGGTTACAGTACTTCTGTAGTATCATTGCTTTCTTCCTGCTCTCAAGTGATACTGTAAAACATGGTCAGATTCATCCACCAACACTTGTAACCCTGTAACAATATGAATGTGCAGGTTGGGACCAGAGACAGGAAGAGCCTGGCACTGCATCACACTGATAAGCTATGAAGCGTTCACCTGCTGAAGTCCCTGTCTGGTCCCACTGTGCAGTAGTCCAGCCAAATCTTAATTCTAATGAGCTCTTCGCCCCTCCAGCCTCCCAAACAGCCATTAAAGAGAGTTACACGACACAAATTAAATTTAGGAAAAATGGGATGAACTCTCAGCAACACAGGGCTTCCTGGAATGAATTGTATTAAATGAGCTTTTCTTTCACTTATTAGCATAATTGATACCCTCTAAAATGAGTCCCGTGCATTTTAAATGACCATTATGGATGTGTGTAATTAATTAAGAGCAGCACGAGTGTGTTGAAGATTAAGAGGCAGTCTAAACATGTTCAGCAGCGTTCGGGCCAAAGTGGCAGCATGTAAACATGTAACTCTCTTCTGGTCTAATAGCATCCTCTGAGATTTGCATATTGCATTTGAGTCTCCCTTGGAGTGGTTAAGCTTATTGTGGTAATGAACCTGATATGGCTTTGACACATGAACTGGATGGCACAAGGCCTAAAATCTCACAATCTCATTCTCGTTACCTTGTTTTTTTTGTCCAGGATTTTAATTAAAGTGCTGGAAATTGTGCGTATTTCCTCCACATAATCAAGATGTTGTTATGGCATACTGGCTGGATGCATAGCTCTGATATTTTTGGTTAAATCAACAGCTATATAATACGATTCACATTTTCGAACAAAAAAAATCACAAACCTGATTATGGTTCGATTTGTTGTTCTGTTCTCTGGTAATAGCCACAACCATGAGCTCTTCCTCCATGCTGTGGTGTGTGTGTGTGTGTGTGTGTGTGTGTGTGTGCGTGCGTGCGTGTGTGGTGGTGGTGGTGGTGGTGGGAGGTGTGGGGGGGGGGGGGTGATATATTAGTGCCTGTGGAGGGAGATAGTGTTGCTCTTTGTCCAGCCATGAACCCAGATAAACTGGCCATTTAGGACATTATTGTCTGTAATTAGCCACCTGGTCACCCCTTTTACACAGGATCTATTGCACGTATTTCTACTGCTTTCTCGTAGCTTGCTGTCGTCTAAATCAAGATATCATGATAATTTATGATTTTAATCTCAGAGATGTGGACACACTTAAGGTCTAGCGGAGTTCACTGGCACGTTTGTGACGTTAGTGCAATATTTTCATCTTAAGCCCTTTATCCTGAGGGGAGTGCCATTTTTCTTATCTTCTCCACAGGTGTCTGGGCCAGGACATGAGCTCAAATCAACAATTATACCCAAACAGTTCAGATAGCGCCCTAGCAACAGCATAGCAACCACCTTAAGCACCCACATGCTAGAACAGCACTGTCCCTGCCTTATGAAATTAGCTGAAGCAAAGTGGGACCGATTTACAGTGCAAATTAGTAGTAATGTTGGTGTGGTGGTGAATACGTTATGTGTGCATTGAGGGGTTCACTCTGTGCACAGATTCTGCTGTGTTTCCTTTTGTGTTGAATGTGACACACACCCACCCACACAGTCTCTCTCTCTCTCTCTCTCTCTCTCTCTCTCTCTCTCTCTCTCTCTCTCTCTCTCTCTCTTTCTCTCTCATTTTCCCTCTTTCTCTTCTCTCCTCCACCGTGGAAATGGAAGTGTGTTGTAGTTAATTGGGTGACCCCTGGGGCCAAGCCAGTGATTCTCCCTTGTGGACATTAATATTGCATGAACTCTTCAAAGCTGAGTGTCACCCTGTCACCCCGTGCCACCCTCCCATGACGCGCGCTGGCCCTGCCCATGTTCACTGACAGACAGTCAGACAGACAACACCCACATACTGTATGTACACATGCGCGCAGACACACACACACACACACACACACACGCAAACACACACATATGCATGCATGCTTGATGTGTACACACTCATAGCCATGCACAGTTGAACAAAGACACAAATATGCACACATACAAACAAAACAAATTCATGCTTCTTTTTCATGCAGACAGAAGCAAGCTCGTGCCAGCAAATGTATGTCCTGTTTTGCACAGTACATTCATATACCCACTTAATGCATGTCTGAGTGGCCTGACAAAACCCTTGTGTAAAGCCAAAAGACAAGCAAACTGTCTGAGAACACTCTATTTTCTGTACCATAAAAAATATTTTTATTTGTCTATTCGGTCACGGTCGTTTTGTTGGTCTCTGAAAGCTCAAGACTCCCCTCCTCATAAATTCTTGCACTCCTCTTTTTTTCCCCCATCGCTCTTCTGTGAGTGTTTCATGGCAGATCATCTTAGATTTATCTCCAAATATACTGCTTTGAAATGTACTGTCCACTCAGACGGCAAGTTGTTTTCCTGGGCTTTACTCTCTGTTAAGAAGAGTTATGTACACTCCCCTGTTTATACCCCTTTACTGGCGGAGACAAAGCCTTTCCCCTTGTACTTCAGAGGCGGCTCTCCAAATCCACTTATCAATCTCAGCCCTAGGTCCCAGAGCTGCAGCAGTAGGGTGGGCCGCAACGTGCCGTGCTGGAGCTAAGCTGGGTCCTCACAGTCTGTGAGCTGAGGAATCCATGCTATATGTGTACATGCTAGCCCAGTGACGGCCAGGGATGCATAAGGTTCTCTCAGTGTTAGCATGCTAGCCCAGTGATGGCCATATATGCATAAGGATCTTTCATTGTTAGCATGCTAGCCCAGTGATGGAGATGCATAATATATGTTAGCATGCTAGCCCAGTTATAACCAGGAGTGTGTAGTATGAGGTGATGTACTGAGGATGACTTGAGTTTTGGACTGACTGACTGGCTGCGCACACGTGGGTGCTTGCAAGTAAGTGCACGAATACACACACTTACTGTGTGTAAACTTACTGAACTCATACACACACTCTTGCATCCAGACACACACACACACACACACACACACACACACACACACACACACACACACACACACACACACACACACACATGAGAGACATGACAGGGTGTTGCGTTCCCCATGTTGTGACCTTTGGTATTTAGCAGGGAAAGGGCAGAGCCCACACATTAGGGCGTGCTGCCGGCGGGGTGTGTCGTCGTGGCCTGGAGCATGGCATATGTCGGCTAACGGCAGGCGACAGATACAGGTGTCACTTTTCAGGGTGTATTCCCTTGTGTCCAGAGGGGATGCTGGTCCATCCCTGCATTTCACACCCCCCCACCTCCCCACTGGCTCTATCATTCTCCATCTCTCTCTCTCTCATCCTCCTTTCTTTCTCTGTTTCTCTCTCATACATGCACTTTCGGTCTTTCTAAATCTCTTTCTTTTTTTTGGTTCCTGCTTGTCCTCATCATTTCCCTCTCTCTCTCTCTCTCTCTCTCTCTCTCTCTCTCTCTCTCCCTCTCTCCCTCTCTCTCTCTCTCTTTTCCTTCTTGCCCTTTTTCTCCCATCTCTCTTCTCCCTCACTCCCTCCCTCCCTGTCTCCGTCTCACTACATCTCGCTGGGTCTCTGGCTGGCTGGCTGACTGGGGGGCTCTTTGTGTGTGTGTGTGTGTGTGTGTGTGTGTGTGTGTGTGTGTGTGTGTGTGTGTGTTTGTGTGCGGATGGCAGGACCAATGCTAATCACAGCTGACACATCATTGAGGGGAGCGGGCTGTTTGCTGTCAGCAGTGTTTTTGGTTCATAATTATTTCACGAGTGTCACGTCAGTGTCAGGCTCTGGGCGAGTGGGCAAGCGGGGAGAAAGGCGGGCGGGGAGGGTTGGGGGGATCTTGTCTGCGGAGCCTGGAGACAGTGTGTGTGTGTGTGTGTGTGTGTGTGTGTGTGTGTATGTGTGTGTGTGTGTGTGTGTGTGTGTGTGTGTGTATGTGTGTGTGTGTGTGTGTGTGTGTGTGTGTGTGTGTGTGTGTGTGTGTGTATGGGGGGGTGGGGTGGGCAGGGTTGGCAGGGATGTCACTAGACCTCACTGTTCGCCACTTTCTGCCCAGCACTTCCGCTGCCATGCGTCTGCATGCCATGACAATGAGAGAGGGAAAGATTGAAAGAGAGAGAGAGAGAGAGGAGAGGAGGGAACGAGAGCGAGAGGATGGGTGAGAAAGGAGAGATGATTAGAGCACTAGGACACTCACTCAAGCACACTCCCCCCCAGTCCCTCACTCACTCATTTACTTACTCATTTACTTGTGCACTCACTTTTTCCAATCAGCTGTTCAGTCACTCACCATTCTGGTTTTCTTACACTCATCCAACACTTCACCGTCGTTCTCTCATTTCCTCTGTTCACCACAGTTACCACTGTCCATGTTAAAGTCATTAATTTAGTCTGTCAGTCATTCACATACTCTTAATGACAGGGATGAACAAAAAAGTCAACAGTCTATTTCAGCAGTCTAATTGAACAATGTTAAAACTAAGTCTTGGGTCTTGGTACAGATTGTTGTCTCTTAAGGTATTTATATCTCTCTGTGGTATAAAGGGATATATGCACTAACGTATATACTTCTCTGTGAGGTATATAGCCTTAAGGCATATAGCCTGAAAGTATATAGATATATAACCTTTCTTCATCAGTCTCAAACTTGACTTTCGTCTGAACAAGAAAGCTCCTGAATACTTGGCAGACGCCATGTCTTTGCAAACAGCCAGAGGTGCAATGTGCGTGGGTGTGTGGCGGGTGAGGGGGGCTGAGCAAAATACCAATATCCTCACAACCTTCAGCAATCTATGGCATGTTCACCTACTGAGATATATCTAATGATTTCACTATTTGTACAGCTTTGCTCGAGCTGCCAGAACATAAAGACTGGAGAGAGAAAATCAATCCCTTTGACCAGACAATGTGTCTGAGTGAGAACTGCATCTAAACACCCACAGCGCCCGACTGTGAGCAGAGACATGATACTTAGTTCAATGGAGATTGTCAAAACCTCCATGTATTTTGCATCACTCAGCTCTTAGACAGAGAGAGAAAGAGACATAGAGAGATAGAGAGAGAGAGAGAGAGAGAGAAAACTCTTTTGTCTTACTGCTCAGAGATACTGAGGACAGCAGTGTGACGAGCTCAAATGTATTTTCATTTGTTTTCTCTCAGTCTTTCTTTTCTTTTGAAGACAACAAAGTCCATTACCTAACCGGGCTAATGCATGAGTGCTGTTCCACGTCCCCGTCAGTGCTGGGGACAGAGCCACTGAAACACCCGGCCAGCACAGACGCCGTGACAGAATGCGTAAATAGCATGCTTTGTAAGAACGAGGGAGAGAGACAGAGGGAGAGGGAACGAGGGAGAGAGACAGAGAGAGAGAGAGAGAGAGGGACAGAGAAAAATGGAGATGGGGAGGACAAAGCAAGCAGCAAGACCTGAATACAGTGGAATTGAAAAACAACAAAGGAAAGGGAACTGGATGTGGTCTGTTTTTTTCTCTCCCCTCTCTTGTTCGCTTTCTCTCTCTCTCTTTCTCTCTGGTGTCAGAGGCGTCAGTGGCTGAGGGGAGGAGGGAAGCAATCAATGATTTAAACAATAATGCCTCTCTCTGTATTCCCTGTCACACTCTCGCCTGCTTGCCGCTTCGAGGACTGTCACACACTGTCTCCGCGGCGACAGCTTATCTCGCGCATGCTGCTACTCCATCTTGTAGCTGTCCACGGGTGCCCTCTCTCTCGGTCTCCCTCTCTCTTGCTCTCTCTCTCCCCCTCTTTCTTTCTTTGTGCTCTGTCCTCACACTCTTCGCCTCTACTCTTTCACTTTCCTCCCCTGTCTCTCCATTTCTCTCTTCTCTCTCTCTCTCTCTCTCTCTCTCTCTCTTCTCTCTCTTGCAGCAGACTCTGTTACCCTCATGATGCCTTCACTCTAAGTTAATACACTGTGTCCCACTCTAAACTCAGTTCCTCTATCACCACCATCTTTCAGGAAGAGGCCCAGGAAAACACACACACACACACACAAAAACAAAAACACGGACTGCCAATCCTGGCAGGCACACACATTTTGAATGGATTGTTTTTCAAACTTAAATGCAGGAAGTCCTCGGCTGGATGCTCCTCGCGTTCCCCTCGTGACGCCGGGACTCTGAACTGATGAGTGGAGGCAGACAGTAAAGGACTGCGTGCAAAGATAACTCACCCTTTTTCTAACTCACTAGGCGCTCTCTCTCTCTCTCTCTCTCTGTCTTTCTCTCTCCCCCATCTCTCTCTCTATGAACCTCAGCTCGGCCCTCTCACCCATTTCCTCCTACCATTTCACAGCCCGTGGCTCTTGCTTAAAGGTATCAGGTTATATTAGGCCAACGGGACAAACAAATTAGATCTGTCACGTCTGGTTTGCATGAAGTCGACAGGAATTCAATACGGGCGGCCATGTTTGTTTGGAAGGGAGTTCTAATCACACTTCAGCGATGGCGCTTCACTTGCAGTGAGGGTGTGTGTGTGTGTGGGGGGGGGGGGCATTATGTGCGACAGACAGCTCCTACCTTGACCACAGTCTCTGATGTAGCTCAAAGGTCATGTTAGTCCCTTCTTCTCAGTACCCTAAGCACTGGAGAGAGAGAGGAGAGAGGGAGAGTGAGAGTGAGAGAGAGAGATGAAGGAAGCCCCTCAGAATCAATGTTTCAATCCAGGCAGGCTGGTTGGGATGTGGGCTCGTGCGTCCCAGAGGAGCGGTAATCTCAGAGTCATCAGTCAGTGGCAGGCTTCCCAGGGGTCAGAGGTCACAGGCTGCAGTGTGTTTGTGTGTGTGTGTGTGTGTGTGTTCCCCAACGTGCAGGTCTTCAGGCGTGTCATCGCAACATCACAGGTTGATGGCACTAAGAGTGTGTGTGTGTGTGTGTGTTTGTGTGTGTGTGTGTGTGTGTGTGTGTGTGTGTGTGTGTGTGTGTGTGTGTGTGTGTGCACATAAATGTAAGAGTTGTGTGTGTGTGTTTGTGTGTGTGTGTGTGTGTATGTGTGTGTGTGTGTGTGTGTGTGCGCGCATAGGTGTGTGTATGATTGAGACCCAGCCAAGGGAGGAGTTGCTGTGTAGATGTCATTTTGAGGGAAAACACTGGTCTGAGAGGGTAAAGGAGTTGTGATGTGGCCCAGGAGGAAGACACATTAGGCCTGACACAGTCTGTCTGTCTGTGTGTCTGTCTATTCACACATGGCTCATTGTGTCTTTACATTTGACCATTTCCCTATACTGTGCACTCTAAATCACTTTAGTAACGGTAATGATCTGACATGAGCCCAAATGGGATTCTGAGAACACTACTGTTGCATTGCTGCAGTAAAGGCTTGCCTTGTCTTAAATGTGTTATGCCCATGTAAAAGCTGTAGAATGGCAGTTACCAAAGCGTGTTGTATCGTTTTTATCGAATATGTTTCTTTTAAAATAACAGAAAATGTATGGCTTCCTTTACCTTAAGATGCACACACCTGCATGTCCAGGCCTTGGATTATTATGGGATGTAGTCACCATCTCAAGTGAGATGTAGCATTTGGCCCATGGTCATCATGGCCAGTGTGGCCTGAGCTGACAAGGCTTAATGCCTCTGCGCTGACAGGTGCAGCAGAGGATGTGATCTCCGCTCATCGAAACATAAACGAGGAGTTCAAAACAGCAACTCTCCCCCAGGCTATGGCCTTTCCATGTGTGAAGGTTCAAAGGTCACAGGGTCACCAGCCTGAGGGATCATTTCATTTCAATAGAGGAAGAGTGACAGGAGTGATAATCTCACTGTTTCAGTCAATGCACTGCTACTGGCTATGAATGTTTGGCTTGTCAGTAAGCGCATGATAAGATTAATATGCATTTATAGTTTAGACTGAATGTGAATTGCTCATCTGAATTCGTTTTGGGCTACTTGGGGGTTCACTTAAGAACTTGTTTGAATGAAAGATGGACTTAAGTGCAGTTAAAGCGAAATTAGAATGGGTGATCGAACAGAGGGAAAGGCTGATCAATAGTTAATATGTCGTTTTATGTCACAGTAAGGGACATGAATGGTGTCGGTGTAATGCCAGTGAGTAATGTGTGTCACTGTTAATGAAGTGGAATGGGCAGTTAACTCTGGGCTGGGTGGGGACACCACCATCACCGGGGCTCTCTCAGGCCTCCCCACCCCCTCACTGCTCCCAGGTCAGCTGGTGTTTACACGTTTGACTCTGCTGCTGGCCTTTTTAAAAATACATGAACAATAAATATGAGCACCCTCCTCATCTCTCTCTCTCTCTCTCTCTTACACACACACACACACACACACACACACACGCATAGTGTAACCTCACATAACTGCTCAGGTAGTGGCCAGGCCTCGCCCGTGTTTAGAGTCGACCATTAACCGGATAAGGAATGAAGGAAATGAAAATGGCACGCCGAGGCCCCATGCTCTTCCAGGGTGACTAATATCCAGTGTGTCAACATCACGGCTCCCTCTCCATCAGCCTCCCTATCAGACGCTCCATCTCCCCCCAGGCCAGGGCTCCAGGCACAGGCCCCGTAACTGGCCCCTGGTGCACTCCACTGTAATAGGGGCCAATTGAACTGCAGGACCCTGGGCCACGCTGTCGCCTGTGGATGGCCTGAGCTCTTTGTTTGCACAACCAGTGGTGCTGCTTCCCCTCAGATAACTAGCAGTCATAGTCAACAATATAGGGGAGGGGGCGTCTTGGGACAGCATTTTGCTTTAGTGGTTTTGTAATGTTAACTGTGGTGAGTGTTTAGTAATAATAATTTGCTTTCTGGTGCTCAGTCTGATGGTTTAGATTTGAAGGTTGAATGCGACGTGCAATGGTATTCCCTTTATCAGTGATTTCTGACCTGGTAGTATTAGTCAGAGTTCACTGGACTTGAACTTTATTTGAAATGTGTATGGGGCTGCATCAAGAGTGTTATCAATTTATTAAAAGTCTCATTTTTGCATCTGGGAGACTGTTCAATGTGACATTACACATAAGTGCCCAAAATGAGATACAATTGCATCATTAAACAAACGAGCTTGCTGGATTTCAACAAAAACAGAGGAGCAAGGACAAACCTTTAGTCAGGACATCCATCAATCTTGCCAGATCAATTTCCCAAAGGTCTGCGGATCAGGGATAAAGGGAAACCGGGGTTAATCTTTAGAAATCATGTCGTGATTAATACTAATTTTTCAGATATCTAATGTCTGTGGAAGAATAACTAAAGCACTAATCAAATCTGATAGCAAGTTCTGCTGTACATTTAAATGAAACTATTTAAACGCTATTTCATCTCAATATCTTTGTTTTACATTTATTAAAACAACTCCAGAAGTGTATGGTACTATAATTCTACACATCCAAACCAGGTAGAAATGTTTAAAAATGTTTTAAATGCATTTTCTTTCTTTTCCAACATTAGACTGACCATGCAATTGTGCTCTACATTTTATTCAGGACATCTCTAACAACCAATTATTGTTAATTTGTTCCTCTTAAAATAAGACAGGAATAAAGAAAAAAGTGAGACAATTTGTCTGCAGGACTAACACAATGTGAGAATATTCATGTCTTTGACTTTCCACACTTAGAAGATAATTATTGTTATTATCATCACGGTTGAGATCACTCCACAAGGACATGTCAAGATGGTTAGAATCCACACACTTTTCTCCGACGCCACCCAGAACAGAGTGAACCAGAAAATCTCTTGTGCTCACCTTCAAAATGCTAATCAATTATGTCCTCGCGTTCTTCTCCCCTAGTTAGGCATTTCCTTCCATGCCATCCTTCACACACATCATATCATTTTCATGTCTTAGCACAGCCAAGGCAACAACATTATTATTAATGCAGCCACAATAGATACATATCACCTGTGTCTGTGGACATGAATTACATCCACCGGCTGACAAAACAAAGAATACAAAAAAATGTCTTGAAAGAAAAAAAGATATGATTAGTGAGTGTGTGGGGGTGTGGTGGTGAGGAGGTGGTGCTATAGATAACCAGCCCATAGCTCCGCTGGTGGAAAATCACGAGGCGTAAAAAAAGGCGACGACACTCTGAATCATCCTCACCATTCCACGGATGGAGCCTGAAATGAGGCCACTTAAATGAGGAATAAGATTCAAGCTACAATGCAAAGAAGAAGACCTTAGGTACCAATATATACTACAACGAAGAACAAGAGGAGAGAAATTAGCAGAAGCTTAAGCACTAGTTAAAATGTGGTTGAAGGAGGGAAGAAGGAGAGAGCATGCTGAGTGCATACACACAAACAAACAAACACACGTGCAAGCACACACACACACACACACACACACACACACACACACACACACACACACACACACACACACACACACACACACACAAACTGCATGACCTAACTGGGGTTGTGTCAGGCAGGGAATGATCAGGAATATCAGAAATGTGCCACCAGCCAGGAGACCATTTGCAGCTCTCTGTCTGTTTCCCAGACAAGATGGCTTAACGCCGGCCTTGGAGCTGTGGAACTCTGATGCCTTAACGCCGGCCTTGGAGCTGTGGAACTCTGATGGCTCGCAGCTCCTCTTGAAATCACACCGTCATGGCGTGCTTGAGACCATGCTCAGATAGGGACGTGCCTAAAACCCTAAAAAAACAAACACTGAGGCTGCCCGGGAACAGCAAGTTCTGATGTCAGTGTCCTTCTCAGAGTGCTCACAGTGTCTCCTGCAGAAGTGTCAAAGAACGGGCAGGGGGACTTACAAGTGCACTTGCATCCCTGCACACACACAAAAAGAACCCTCTTAAAATGGCAGCTGATAATCCAAATACAAAGTGACGTTCCAGAATGAGGGTGTCTCGTCAGATAAAGCCATCGCTTGGATGTTTTGCTCTAAACACATTTCAGTGCGGGAGGCTTGCCCACAGGCCATGGAGGAGGAGGAGCCACCCGTGTCTTTTTACACTGTTTCTTTTTTTAGCAGGGCAGAGAAAAAAAATCATCTTTTTTTACCTAAAGTCACCTCTGCTTAAAGATCCGGTTAAGTTCATTGTTGATACACATATACAAGGACTCATGTGACATGCTTGCTCTCCCTTTCTCTCTCTCTTTCTCTCTGCCTTGGCTGAAATAAGAACATTCCGTGTGACTGTGGGTGGAGGAGCAGAAGTGAACTTAATTCCTTGCACAAACAGTGTTGATTTTGATTTACACCACAGGCTGTTCCTTTAATAATTTATGGCCAGATGAATTTATGGCCCTGTCTGGGCAAGCTGCTAAATCTGAATGGCCAAATAATGAGATTTTAGCGCTGCGCTGCTAAATTACCCTCTGATTTGTCTCTGCTTGTTTGTCAGTTGCCTTGTGCTCCAGGTCATGGGTGGCATTTGCCTGCATGTCCCCTGATTGCTGACTAGCGCACAGATGGATGAGTGTTGATGCCTGGCACCAGGGCTGAGGCGGGGACGAGGGAGCGCATCCGCAGCCACACAGGAGCTGGAGGAGGGAATCAGAGAATTAATCACAACCAAAATACGGACACAACCACGACATTCATCCATTTTTTAAATAAGGATAAAGTACTAATACATGTTTGTATACTGGAGATTTGTATATAGATTTGTGCTATAGATTTGTATATAAATATAATGTGATAAAATGAGTGTGTTGAAAACAAATATTATTACAATTTTGTATCATATAATGTTATCTGTAACATCCATGCATATCCATATCTGTGAACTGCCTGAAATAAGAAAGAGGAAGAGTGGAGCCTTGAGTAGACATTTCATGGATTATAGTGGGAAAAATGACAAACAAGCATGATAAATTGCATTAAGTAGTATAGATACCCTATTGACATCATATCTGTGTGATTTATTGCGAAGCTGCCTGTGAGGAAATGACTGATAATGTTTGCTTGACAGCCGGTGGGAGCGGCTGACGTCAGTGTGCCACACCGAGAGCAGAGCTAATATCCACTATCTTAACAATACTCCCTCTATCATTTGCCAACTAATGGTCCGGCAAATGGGATAACAAGGCCCTCTAGATTTGTGGGCCGTCTTTGAAATTAACACATTTACGAGCCCTGTCTAAATTAAACAAATCATTGATTTTATGTAGGAGACATTTTCACGGTGTATTCTGAGGCCAGCTCTCTTTAAGACTGACTCGACTGCTGTCGGGCTCGGCCGTCACGGCTCTCTCCTTACCCTTCCCATCCAAACCCGCCGGCAAACAGAGAGGAGGCGCCGTGCCGCGCCGAGGAAACAAAGGCAGCTCTGCAAAGCAGCCGCAACACAGCGTCACGTTCTCCTGCCACTGGATGACACACGGCAGGCACAGCCTTTAGTTAAATATAAAAGTGTGTGTGTGTCTGTGTGTGTGTGTGTGTGTGTGTGTGTGTGTGTGTGTGTGTGTGTGTGTGTGTGTGTGTGTGGTGTTTGACAGAACTCGGAAGAGTCAGCCGGGGAGCCATTTTTAGAGAGACGCTTCCCCTCCTCTCTCTGGAGCCTTTGATCAGGCTGCACTGTCTCACTGTGCCTTAGTGTGTGTGGCGCTCCTCTCATTCTCTCCATCTCTCCCTCTTTCCCCCTCTCTTTCCCCCCTCATCTCTCTCTCTCTCTCTCTCTCTTTCTGTCTGTCTCTCTGTCTCTTGTCTCTGTGTGTTCCAGGGCCCTCTCTCCCCCCAGCAGTGAGGATGAGGCATACCCTGAGTGACTGGCTGTGAGCGATGGGTGTCTGTACAATCCAGATTAAGATAAGAAGGGGAGCCCTTCATGTTGTTTCAGTGGAGGAAGGCGATACGGTGGGGCTGCCGCCATGGGCTCCCATGCTGGGCCCAGACCCCTTTCATGCCACCACTCCATGTGCCTCCAAAGTGGACTGTTACGGCAGGCAGGTGGCTGAGGGAGGGTGGTAGGGATGGGGGTGAGCTGGGGGAACAGTAGAGCAAATGAGAGAGTCAGCAGGGTAGCGAGACTCCAGCCACTGAGACACTCATTAAATCCTCCTCTCTCTCTCTCTCTCTCTCTCTCTTTCTCCGCCCCGCTGCACTGTCTGACAGTGCTGCCATCACCCCGGCCCCTCGCCCACGCCAATCTCCTTACTCTCTCTGTGTCTCTGGCTTATGACTTTTTATTGTTCTCTCATATGTGTGTGTGTGTGTGTGTGTGTGTGTGTGTGTGTGTGTGTGTGTGTGTGTGTGTGTATTTGCAGTGTGTGATGACAAAAGTTCACAAACTCATTATACCATCATCTGTGTTTTGCTTGGGATGATGATGATGTTGATGATGAATTTACTTTTGATTGATTGTTCCCTGGTGTTTGTATTGTTAAAATGTTATGGCTGGATGGTTTTGTTGATTTATATGCTGTATTAATCTCTCTCTCTCTCTCTCTCTCTCTCTCTCTGTGTGTGTGTGTGTGTGTGTGTGTGTGTGTGGGTGTGTGTGTGTGTGTGTGTGTGTGTTTGAGAAAATAAAATCAGATGTACTGGTGTGGTCTGTCACTAATGTTTCATTTCAAGGGGCAGAGCTGAACAGGCACCATTTCATTTAGCCGCTCTTAACATTGCCATGTCTTAGGCTAAGTGACAGCGATGAATAGCCATCTCAAATACACCCCTGACAGAGGATAATGAGGAGCTATGGACACACATAATTTTCCCCATACAAGGCCTTTGTGTAAGGCATTGCTCTCAAAGTCTTCTGTTACAATGTTTGACTGCAGCCCAGTTTTGTAAAGATGATAATTAAGACCAGTGAGATGTCTAGAAATGATGTCTGTGTTATTAAATCAGTCCAAGTGTCCCATCCAGTGGGTCTCTCGATTTATAGACTGTATAGGACATGTCAAAATCAAAAATGTGATTTAGAAAAATTAGGATTTCAGGCAAATCACTTTTAAATATGTGTATCTCTTTTCAAAGGATATTTAAACAAAAAATCATGAAAACATACAGCATGTTTCTTTAATAGACCTATGTGGGGAGGTATTATTTTACTGAAAACGACAGGAATTTTGCTTTGACGAACCCCTGTCTAGTAAGTGAAGGCCAGCAACTGCAAGGTTCATTCATTATTTTTCATCCCAATTTAATATTATACAGAGGCCTGTTACAGTATTTCAACCTGATTTTATGCTTCCAGTCCACAGACATAGGTTTTGTCATATGATACAGTGCAAAGAGAATGTAAAAAAAATTAAATCGCATTAGGGGTTTGCAAAAAGGGGTTCAAACGGCATTGTGCACCAGGCCTGTAAAGAGAAGTATCATCAAAGCAGCGCTTTAGCAGTCCACATCAGTCCATTTAGAAACATGTTAAGGGACTGAGCGAGGAAATTTGATTTTGAATAGGGAAGGACCTCGGACATGGATGGGCTTTTTCCTCCTCTGTTGCCCCGACTCTCAAACGGATGTCATTAGCAACACAAGAGAGTGCTAATGTAACGCACTGAGGTCCATATGTATGGCCACTGAACTCCCACCCCCCATCTCCGCTCCATCAGTCCCATTATAGACAGGGAGCAGGACCACGGCGTAAATAATACACACGCATGGGGGGAGTAGGCCTACGTGTCTGAATATCATTCACGACACACACTGAACATGGCAAAAACATGGCGTAACGTGGTCATCAGGGTAATCCAAAGTGCACATTTGATAGCATTTATGTATCCTAATGATAAGGTCTGCGCGAGTGCCTCCTCAGAGTCTGTCTCCTCTCAGCTCAATGAGCAATGCAATTCATCTTCTATCCAGCAGGTGGATGTAATATCTGAATTAAGGGTTCTGTTATAGGCTACGTTACCACTCGAATCTCCAGCCTCTACCAAGCAGCACCTAGTGTTTCTTAAATACTAAACTGTTTTCACAAATCGTTTTAAATGTTCTTTGGTTGCAAGTTGTACCCACAATTTAGCAACTCAAAAATGCAAAGGTAAAGACCAATGACAATTTAGCTGTTTTATACCCTGAGACATTTTTGTTGTATCTTATCAACTTATATTCCATAAACAAGCGCAAGCAGCCATTCCGAAACTGTTATAATGTTGGATTTCTGTGTATTTAAAAAAATATTAAATTGATTTTCCCAGGGGGCCTACTTATTGTTTTAGAGCAAGAATTGGCTACGTTTGACTGGTGAACTTTCCCGATAATGTCCAAGACAGTTGTCCTCTTACCTGTCCTAGACTGGAAAGGAAAAACAACATTCAGCGTTTACGTCTTTTGTTTGACTGTGGACTTCATTTCCCATGGTCTCCTCCACAGTAGAGTAGTCCGAAGATAATTCATTCAGTGCTCACAAAACAGCGCTGAAATCCCTCAAGGGAGCGCGGAAAGGGGGGTTGGGGGACAGGGAGGAGGAGAGAGGAATGGGAGAGAATGTCAGTCATTGAGCGAACCTGGCGCTGAGCGGCAGCACTGCACCTAAAACACTGTTTGTGAATGTGAACCATCCACCTCAGAATCACTCTGCCTTTCGCATTTTTTTTGCGAGTCCACGCAGATTCCTTCTGCAACTGATACCATTGTGAACCTTCGAGTTGGGACAGCAGCTACCTTCTCTGAATCCAACAGCGTGCTACGACTTCTTTCTACTCCATGCTTCTCCGTTATCTCCTGTGCGTTCGCTCGTCTGCCCTGAAAAGTTTCGGTCGTGAGGATAAAAGGACATCTTGAATCTTCAAAGGGATTGTTTTAAACAACGTAAGTGCACCGAATGTCTTGACAGAGCTTGTTTATGATCACCAGTTGACTCGATGGGACCTTGCTCTTGTTTAACTTTCTTTTACATCAGACGGAAAATCCTGCCTTATCTCAATGTCTTATACGCTAAGTCATTGCCCGAAGTGTGGTAGGCAGAGACCTTTGCTTCAGGACATTGTCAAACATTTGTTATTACATTTAAAACCAGCCCGTCTTTGTATGTTAATCACCTCTATGTGCATGTCACCAGTGTGTCATTTCTGACATTTTATGATGAATGTGTCGTCAACGTTTTCCCTCTTTACTTTTGGTTTGTCTTTTTGGGTGTAAAAGCGGGAGCGTTCGGGTAGTTGGAGTTTGCTTCATGGACAGAGTTAGGTGCCAGTTACGCGAGCAGAACACACAGGACATTTGTTTAAACTTATCACATGATTAACATACTAATGAGAAGACCTGCAACTTGCTTTTTTCTCTTTGACGTTGCCTTTGTTTTGGAACACATTTCTATTCTTAAGCTTGAACTCGAAGGAAAATGTGGTAGCCTAATATCACCGGAGGAACGGACCAATTTACACCTGACATGGTGTCAACACCTTAACATTTTGGCCATGCGGAATTGTAACTGAGATCTCATGGTATCGCTGCTCACTTTCACTGCTAATGTTTGTCACGGGCCTACTTAAACAAATCAACTAACCCTCCTCGGTGCCACTTCAGATTTGACATTTACTAAGACCAGTGGGACGTGGCTCATCTCATTAACTGTCCAGCGAACGGATTTAGTTTAACTGGATTAAACCTATAGGCGTATTTGATGTGGTCATAAAAATGCAAATACCTGTGGTTGCTCATATGGAGTAGGCCACACTCACTCTTACAGTTTTAAACTTACTGTTTTAACAGGCCACCGGACTTCTTGATGAGAACATGAACACGGGTTGTTTTGCTTTGCCCTTTCAACATCTCTCCAAGCATTTGGGCGCGAGTAGCTATAATTCTTCTTTGGAGTGAATAATTCAATTTAACGCTGGCACACTAATCAGAGCATAAATTAACACTCATACAAGGCCAATAATGCGGATTGTTCGGAGGCCACAAGTGACTGTAGGCTTGTAAGAGTAGCAAGTGTGTGTGTGTGTGTAAAAAGAGAGAGAGAGAGAGAGATTACAATTCCATAGAAATCTAGAACTGTAGTGTCATATACTCACTAAAGTTGTGTTTTGATGGTTCCAAGACTTCCCACTTCCGTGTGGTGAGTGGGACCCTCACAGGACCTAAACCGAAAGCTTAGCCAAGTCGTCAGCAGTACCAAGGGAAACACCTGTTTACTATGGACCACTACAATTTACATCCTGCCTAGAACGACAGACTGGGCTACAAGCTCGAATGTTTCCGCCAAACTGATAAGCTGTAAAATGAGTCGCTGCATACAGAGTACGTCAAGCCTAATTCACAATAATGAACACAAGGAGTAGCTGGGCTGTGCGTCTCCTCTCAAGCTTATCTCGAGTTTGACACTATATCATTATATGGGTTTATACAAGCAGACCCTAGTTTTAAGACTGAACTCATTATAGTTGAAATAAAGTAGTGTTTCCTCAGCTGAAACATATTGTGGCCTATTTATTGAAGAGCATAATGACTTGGTTTGATTTTATTGCAGTTTTATAGAATTGAGTTTTAATAAAATTATGGTTGATAATAATAAAAACATTTGTTGCCACCCACCGTGTGCATAATTTTTAGATATTGAGGGAGTAAATTAAAGCATAGGCCTAGTTGTGAAAGTAGTTTTTTTTATTGATAAACATTGAACAAGTTTTATTTTAACGTTACCAAAAGCTTTAAACCATTGCGTTCTGTCGCATGCAGAGGACTTTCCGCTTTAGGATAGGCATCTATATTTGTGTGAAACGTTTAACTGCTTCATTGAAATGGTCGAAGTTATGAGCTGGCTATATGTTCTAAATTGAGCAATTTAAAATAGACAGTGAGAGGGCTGTTTTATATTTTGAGATATAGAAATATCCCAAAATAAAGCAGTATCATTTACTTACAATTACATTTCAAGTGAACCTTACCAGACAACTTATTCACCAATTCTGCCGATGCAGTTGGAAAAAAAGAACTAGGAAATTAAGAACAGTTCTTGCAAGGAACACACTTGCCTGTGATGACACCAAACTTTGTTATGTTTTGTAGTTTACCCATGCAATATGCATTATCTGTCGGTGGAAAGAAGGGGCTTCACCAACTGTGAGAGCAAATCTGGCTGCTTCACAAGGTTAGATGACCTTTCACATTTTTCAAGACATAAATCATTAGTCATCACAATCAAGCTTGTGATTATAGTATGTGATTGTGTTAAATTGTGGGCTACTAATTGTGTTAATCAGTGTGGAAGATCTTTAATAAACCACACGTAGGGTGTTCAGGCAAGCAATAGCCTGTCTGTTCGACGGATTGTGTGAACATAAGTTAGGATGCCATGTGAGGAACACATGTATTATATACAAATGTTATTTTTTAAAACAGATTTGCGCTTCCGGTCCATGGAACACTCACAGCATTTAAACATGATCTCAACAATGCAGTGATAGAATTTAACATTTATTTTAAATTGATCATTTAGATTTGTTTAAAGGCTACACGCATCATTTGTTAGGAGCTTCGAATTGGAATTTGTTTTTCTCTTCTACACATTTCCTTAAAAAGGAATTCCCTATGGTTTTGTTCCCTAAGCACCGCAGGAGAGACGCATGTGAACAGAAAGTCGAGGTTGCTGCAAGATAGAAAAGTAACAGATGATTTATTTGTCAGCGTTTCGATTTCTAGCGCCGGCGCTTCTTTTTTATCCTTTTCAGCGGCGATGTCAGCTGTTATTGCTTCACATTGATTCCCTTGCAAAGTGAGAAGTGAACTAAAATTAATGTCGATTCCAGTGGCCGGGTCAATAGCCAGAGTTATTTTAATCTGGATTTGTGCGCTGCGCGGAATTAAAAAACGGAGAGCGAGCAAGCGGAATGAAACACTTTCTTTCTCGCCAACAATTAGGAGGGCATCTCTTTAGCAGTCTTGTCTGGTATGCATGGAACGTTTCGAGGAAACAGAAAAGAGCAACCGCAAGTAGTGCGCTTCACTTTTGGATAATTTGTGACAGTGTTCAAAGCGATTGGCACCGCCGGTGCTGGCTGTTTAGAGTATATTTTTCAAAGTCAGACCGACGCTTCCAACATCGAAAGTAAATTAACCTCAGATTTCATCATTGCGCCGACTTGATAACCCCTGGTCTATTAACTCTTATCGATGTAAGCTGTTTTTTGTCGTATATTAAAAGTAGAATTAACCCATCTAAGAACGCACAACCCCGCCCCCACTCATGTTTATATTTTGATGTGCTAATAAACACTTCACTGAAAACTAATTTGTCATGCAGACGGTGGTACTGCATGGTAATTGAAATGAACACCATGACAGTAGGCTAAATTAAAAACGGTGTTTGAACATGTGGCACACAACAAATTTCAAGATCCACATGCAGCACAGTAGCATAAATTATACACGTTTTTGTTGTTACACATTTGTTAAATTAGTTATTTTCAATGGCAAGAGGTTCAGGAGGAAATAATAAAATTGACAAACAGGGGTGGTCGAGGATAACTTCCGCATCCTCTTTCCTTTATATTTTGGTGCGCTCAGACACGCCTTTGCATGTGCCTTTTTAATCAATTCCAAAGCGGAACATTTGACATTTTATGGTGGGGAAGGCTACTTGTAGGTTTTGGCAGCGACGCCTTTACATAGTTGTTTAGCTTTATTTGTTGCTTTTTTTTCCATGGTGTAACGGTTACTGATGCTAATTAAAACAGTAGTGTGGGCCTATGCATGCGTATTAGGGAATTGCTGTGTGCAGGTACTCCTAAAGTGTATTTTTTTTTGTGTAAAGTGTAATTCAAACCTTTAATTGTTATATACATGCCCATTTAATATAACTGTATGACACAAAAATATAGAATTGTAATAATGAAACACGCAATGTCCATGTGAAGACATGTCCCCATATCTATATATAATAATGATTTTGTTTATTTGATTGGATCTACTATGGCAACAAAGTGTTTTTAAAAAAAACGTTTTTAAACTATATTTTAAAAATGAAAATATTCCAATACTTTTCGCTGGTGGGCTTAGCATTAATGTATAAAAATGTAGACGGACTTTTAAGAGCAGGTGTTTTATCAGCATCACACAGTTTAGATAGAAATAAAACACATCACCAACAATATCCTACTTTTTTCTTGCTTCTCCTCAAGTGTGTAAACTGTTACACACATACACAACACAGATGTTTGAAAATATTTTAGATGAATGTATTTTAATTATTCTCCATTTGAGAAAAAGTATGAAATTGTACAGTTGTACCCAGAGCTTTCTGACAACTTAACACAGGAGCTTTTTTTCTGCATAGGGTGTGATGAATTTGGTGAAAACTAAGACAACAGGCACATTGTCGGAACAGCCGTAGTGGGCTCCCACTGATGATATGAGTTTTTGAAATAACAGCTATCAGATATTTTTTCCTCTCTCCCATTTCCCCATTTGTCAATTATTAGGATCTGAGTTTCAGCACTAGAAAATAAGTTAAGTTAATTTTCAGATGCCTCCCCGAAGGCATTAGCAGTGCATTTACTTGAGATCGATTGAAGACAGATATCTATCAGCTTGTCTTAGTGCTTCTTATTGCCCTCCCACACAACTCCAACCCTGGAGTGGGAAGCAGTTTGTCTCCGGAATGCAGACATTTGCAAATGCCATTTATTTAATTACACCATCCTTTAGACATTCATCTGTGCACACGTATGCCTGGGGGCATTCATATATATATATATACACCTGCGTACACAGATGCACATCACACATTACACATTATGCGAATGATCATTTGTGTAACACTAAACGTGCATTCTTGGCACACACACACACACACACACATAATCACACATAATCACACATATACACACATGCGCACTCGTACACAGAGGGGAAAGCAAGCCTTGCACATGTGTGATGGCCTCGGGCCCTCGGTGGTGGTGCGTGGTGTTGACGGAGCAGCTGAATTAGTCAGGGGTGTTTTATAAGGGAGGCTGGCCAACAAGTTGTCATCGGGTGGGTGGGGTGGGGGGCTTGGAGGCTGACTGCATTTTCCCTGCATGGGCTTTGTTATCTATTATGGACAAGCTGCTGTCCAGTAGTGACGGCTGGCCTATACTGGAAAGCAAAGGGGGAAAAACCTCTCTCTCCCCCCTTCTCTCTCCCTCTCTGTCTCTCTCTCTCTCTCTCCCTCTCTGTCTCTCTGTCTCTCTCCCTCTCCCTCTCTCTCTCTCTCTCTCTCTCTCTCTCTCTCTCTCTTTATGTCCCCAGTCTCAGTGTGCTGGACAGCGGAGGTGAGGATCGGTGTGGTGGGCGCTCCTTTGTAGTCTGGTGCGTGTTTGGAGCCCAGGAGCCAGACACCTTGCAAATAATCTGGACTTAGGGAGGAATGAGTTGGCTCAGGTGGGCGGGATGAGACAAACAGCCCAACAGTCCCTGAAATGAAAAGGCCGGGCCACGGGAAACTTTGGGGAAATTATTTTTGTTCTCAGTGAATCACATTTACCCGTCACTGAATCGTTGAAATAAGGCTTTCTCTCAGAGGAGAAATTGTGTAAAATGTGTGTTAGACAAAATAAATAAATAAATAAATTGAAGATATGGTAGTTACTGGTTTGACGCATGGCATCCCTGGAAGCCGCACGCAGATATTTTGCAGATTGATGGCTGATAGTCATCGGCAGATTTTATTGTGTGTCATATACTGGGGAGAATTTATTTGTTGTTAGTGAACTACTGTTGTGTGGCACAGCTTGTACAGTCATTATTGATTTAGCTTGCTGTATATCCAAGTGTCATTATCCCCCATCTAGTGCTTGCTCCTGTATTAAATCTCTCTTTCACCTCGCCATACGTGCCTTCTTTCCATCTTTTTTTTCCTCCTGGTGAGCAGCTGTGGCGTGTTATTGAATTGCACCTCTGTAGTTTTCATATCATGTAGGTTGTGATTCTAATTCAGCAGGAAATATGAGCCCGGCTGTCCCGAGTCGCCAGAGCTGGCGGCGGTGACGGACTGTATTTTCAATAGTATTGACTGTCCAGCAGCCTTCGGTCCCCCCAAAACAGACAGTGCAGCGCGGAATACAGAGTGTGCTCTTAGAGGAGCAGACCACAGGATGCGGATGAGATAGTTTACCCTCCTAGTGCCATATTGGCAAATATTGGATGGCACCACTGGACTTGACTGAGAGGGGGAAATGGGTTTGAATGCAAGGGAAGACTGTGGTTTGCATGCGTGAAATGCCATGTTACGAAAAAAAAATATATAGGGTTCCTTGCCAGTGTAAATTTAGCCTTGTGTTTTGTCTGGTAGTGTAGTAATTATTTCAAAAGATGTGCAGGACAGGTTGTGTCTTTGTAGTTTGGTAGATGTAAATGAACTCTGAACATGAATACAAATTACTTCCTGAATTATTTGATTTTCATGTCTTTGTTTATTTAATGTTGCAGTGTAATACAATACTGCATGACTGTTGCTCAGACGCCCCCTCCTCTCTTTCTTTCCCTCTGTGTCTTTGTGTGTGTGTGTGTGTGTGTGTGTGTGTGCGTGTGTGTGTGTGGGTTTCTCGGGGTATTAAATGACAGTGTCTGCCCTGTCCTGTAATAAAATGTAAGAGTGGCACTTTCACGGTTGTCAACAATCTCTAAATATACTAACTGACAGGGGAAAGCACAGATGCCGTGGTTTGAATGTAATTTTCCACGGAAACTTTTATTCATTCGAGACTTACAATTGCCTTGCAGTCAGATTTTGACAAGCATTTTTTTCAGTATTAAATCTTATTTTATTTGTTTTCTTCTCTTCAGCCACACCAAGGGAATCTATCTTTGACAACTTTTTATCTGCACTGTTTCATAGCATGTCATTGTTTTAACATCAGGAACTTTTGGAGTGGAAATATATTGCATGTCAGTATGGCTGACACTGTGATAGGACAAATGAAATCTCAAGAAAGTCATTTTAAAGACAAATAAAATGTGAGCTACGGTAACTTCTCTGCTCCATTGCCAATGATAAGTTTGGTTAGAGTAATCAGCTGTTCCCTACCATGCAAACAGCATCCCTGACTGCCATATTCTAAAATGGTGGCACCGTTGTTCAGCATGTATAAAGCAGAAGGTTTATCATTTTATGCGCATTCAAATGTTAGATGTATTAAAGTGGAGACTCATTTCTACACTCATAATTTGGCGTTATTGCTGAAGGTATGGCGGCTAGTTCAAATGCAGCCACTGGGAATGGAGTGTTTTCTTTGGATGTAGCTGTCGTAAATTCTTGTCATGCTGCAATTTAGTGTTCTCCCTTGATCTGTTTCCATTTCTATTCCATTTCATTTCTCATTTCACTTCAGTCTCTACTTCTCCTCAATGCCATCATCATCATCATCATCATCATCATCATTGTCATCAGCATGATTATCATCACTTCTATTCCTTCTTCTTCTTCTTCTTCTTCTTCTACTTTTTAGTCTTTATATTTTCCTCACCCTCTCCTCTTTCTTCTTCTCTCTGTGCTGTTCTGGGTTTGTGTGTGTGAGTGTCAGGCTGACTTGCCCTGCCCTTGTGTCAGGCAGCAGCAGAACAGCACACTCAGGCCGCTCAGTCTGTTCTGTGCTTCTGTGCCTCTGGGGTGGCAAGCAGACCAGCTAAACAGCAGATAGGAGAGGAGAGGAGAAAGGAGAGGAGAGGACAGGAAAGGAGAGGGGGGAAGTGAGGAGAAAAGAGAGGAGAGGAAAGGAGAGGAGCAGAGAGAAGAGGAGAGAGTGCGGGAGAGCCAGAGGAACGATTAGCACATGTGTATCACACTCAGACTGCTTGCGTTTTCTCTTCGGCCATCCGGGGATATCCTGTGTCCTTTTATTGGATTGTCAGTTTCACACTGCCTCGCCACGCTGATGGTAATGATAATAAAATTGAAATATCCAGGTACTTATCACTGTATTACCTTGCTATCAACACCTAGACGGACTCATTTTTTAGAGGTTATCCGAGGGGAGAGATCTGATACAGAGAACTGAGAGACGGGGTGGAGGGGTGATGAGGGAAGGGACAAGGGTGATTTTTTTAAATTCATTTTTTTATGTCCCCGTGCATTTTCATGGTGCTATTTTACCTGCTAAATAGTGTGCAAGACGGAGCACAATGTGATTTGTGGGCATCTGGCCAGCCGTGAGTGGTGTAGTCGTACACGTTTCCACTGGGCAGGAGAGGCCAAACACGTCTCGGTCATGTGTGAGATAATGGAAAGCTCATTTCAGATCATGTCCGCTGTGGGGTCTGCGTCTGCTGTGTGAATACAGAGGTTATATTACAGGCTTTGATGTACATGCTGTGATAATGATAACATGTCTATATTTTAATGCCCTTGAACTTGCCTTAATGCTAGTCTGCATGGACTTTGAAACATTATGGGTGTGTGTTTGTTTGTGTGTGTGTTTGTTTGTGTGTGTGTGTGTGTGTGTGAGAGAGAGAGAGAGAGAGAGAGAGAGGCTGGTTGAAAGAGTGAGCATTTGAATATATGTAACATAGTGGCAAATTGTTTTTAAGGCATTGCTTACTCTAGAGGAATTCTCTTTAATGTTAATATTTATGTGTTATTGATACAGTGCTCTTAGGATTTATGAGTGTAATATTTGTAGTCTTTTGTGATTTATAAGGGAGAATATTTAATTTTGCTAAGTGTGTAACATTTCAAATCCTTATTAAGTAAGATCAGAAATTAATAATGTACAGTAATTCAAGCCATGATTATTAAGTCTTGACAATTTATAACAAATGCACACACACACACACACACACACACACACACACAAACAAACACCCGCACACACTCATTCATATACGCACACACACACACACACACACACACACACATACACACACCTTGAAACTGTCACCACTACCATCCATCATTAAATCAAGTCACACTTTCCCCCAATCGGCCCATCTAAATCCTCCAGAGGACCTCATGTCTCTGTTGCACCCGCTGGGGGTCAAGAGGTGAAGTGCGGCTAATTTATTCATTCAGTCAAATTTCCTGTGCAGATGGCGGCCCGATATGATATCAGCGTGCGAATCCCACCGGGGGGGTGGGGGGGTGAGGAGGGTGAGGAGGGTGAGCGAGTAGCGTGCGGGCCGAAGCGGCTCAGGGGAGCACGGGGAGTCGGAGCCGGAGCTGGGCTCTTATCTGATCGCCAGGGCTGCCTTTATCTGCCACAGACGCCGTTCCGCTCCAGCGACACAGAGATGCAGAAATAAGAAGCTTATATGCGATCAAAACCAGAGATCTGCAGGAGGGGAAAAAGTTTCAACTTCTTGGGAAGAAGGAGAGGGAGATATAATGTTATGCACACACATTCTCATGCACACGTACACACACACACTCACACAGAGTTTGTCTCTCTCTCTTAACACACAGGGGTTAGCAGACTTTTGTTGTGGTTTTGGGGATGTGTATGTAGACGTCTATGTGCGTGTGTGTGTAGGTGCTGACAGCTACTCTTCCTTTTTTCACAGGAAGAGGAACTTCAGGATGACCCCTCAGTGAGACTGACCCACGACCCGAATTCCTCCGCGCAGAGACCCACCCCCCTCCCCCCCCCCTCGACCCCAGTGTCTGACTCTCTCCAGTGCCGAGTCCCCTACCTAACACCGCCACCATAAACCCCACACTGTCCACCTTCCTCCCCTCCTCCCTCGTCAGCTCGCCCCCTCCCCCGCATCCCCTCCCGGACTCCATCATGGACCTCCACCGCGCGGCCTTCAAGATGGAGAGCTCCTCCTACCTGCCCAACCCACTGGCGTCGCCGGCGCTCATGGTGCTGGCGTCCACGGCCGAGGCCAGCCGCGACGCCTCCATCCCCTGCCAGCAGCCGCGCCCGTTCGGCGTGCCCGTGTCCGTGGAGAAGGACGTGCATCTGCCCTTCAACAACGGCTCCTACACCTTCGCCTCCATGTACCACCGGCAGGGCGGCGTGCCGCCAGGCTTCCCCAACCGGGACTTCCCGCCGTCGCTGCTCCACCTGCACCACCAGTTCGCGCCGCCCAACCTGGACTGTTCGCCCATCAGCATGCTCAA
>NC_055957.1:47744041-47746541 GCF_018492685.1 Alosa sapidissima | reverse complement strand
TCTCTCCATCTTCTCTTATATAAATATAGCTATACATTTACATTTTGACCTCCTTCTCTGTCTTCTTCACTCTTTTCCCCCTTTTTTTAGTGTCTGTCTGTGTGGGGATGTGAACGTATACATTCCTCTGTGTGTGTGTGTGTGTGTGTGTGTGTGTGTGTGTGTGTGTGTGTGTGTGTGTGTGTGTGTGTGTGTGAAAGAGCTGGAGTGCGACGACAGGCCCCTGCTGAGGAAGGGAGAGAGAGAGAGAGAGAGAGAAAGAGAGAAAGACAGAAAGAGCAGGAGGCAGCCTTGATGGAACAGATGAGAGACAAGGGCGGCGAACTGAGACTGATCCGATAAAAACAGCAGAGCAGGAGCAGGCAGGGCTGTGAATGACACCCGACAAGAGAGAGAGAGAGAGAGAGAGAGAGAGAGAAGGAGAGAGAGGGAGAGGCATATGGGCAGAGAGGCAGAGAGGCGAAGAGGAAGAGAGACCGCCACAGAGAGAATTTCTCATATCAGGACGTGGATTGCCTCTCAGAGGATTATAAAATCCCACTTTGGTCAGGACGTCCAAAGAAAGATAGAAAAAAATCCCCCCTCCCTTCTGACAGTCAAGGGCACCTATGCAGTACATGTTCATTCTGGAGGTCTGGGCCGCCTTGCCGTAATAGACACCTGTAGGCACAGGGGCCAGGAGCCTTAATGGACCATTCTGTGGGTAATCCCGGCCTTCTTTGTGTGCCATAATCGGACTCTTGTGCAGTGTGATAAGAGAGCATGGGTTGTGGATGGGATGAGTGGACAGAGACGATGAGAGAGAGAGAGAGAGAGAGGGGAGAAATAGAAATGTAGCGGCTATCCTGCTTGAAGGGAAGGCTGCTCCCTTTTCTCAGGACCATTGTAGAGGAGGCAAAAAGAATCATCGAGATCTGGAAGCTGTCGCCTGTTTCCCCCTTTGCACTTCTTTCACTCTTTCAATCCCTGCTCTCTCTCTCTCTCTCTCTCTCTCTCTCTCTCTCTCGCTTCCCTTTGGAGCTGTATCTAATTAGATTAAACCACAGGCCCACCAAGGGCTCTAATGCAATTGAATCTCCAGTAGCACTTTTACAGAAGAGACTTAAATTGGGTTCCCCTTGACTGGATACCTTGCTTGCTCCCTGTCACTCCAGGAGCGCCGGCCCCACGGCACTAAGCCCCAAATCTCCACGGCGACGCCGACAGCACGCTCTCCCTGAACCCAGGAAACACAGAGTTCTCTCTCTCTCTTTCTCCCTCTCTCTCTCCCTCTCTCTCTCTCTCTCTCTCTCTCTCTCTCTCTCTCTGTCGTCGGGCTGGAGATGGAGCTTGGTTATGTGTAGCTACATGGCAGGCCTCAAGAAACAAGGAACTTTTAAAGGAAAATGTATTGGCATATTCTGATATTTGTTTCTTGATGGGCTATTATTCAAACTCTTCCAGCGGGAAACTGTGGATATAGAGCATATGAAGAGATATCAAACAATAAACATGACTTAGGCATCAAACCAGATCATGTGAGTTATGCAAAATGAACTGCTTACATGGTATGTGTGTGTGTGTGTGTGTGTGTGTGTGTGTGTGTGTGTGTGTGTGTGTGTGTGTGTGTGTGTGTGTGTGTGTGTGTGTGAGCTGGTGACAGCTGGGGCCTGTTTGTTTGCCTTTCTCCGTCCACACATTCACACGCCAGAGCAGAGCACTGGACCTGACCTGGGACAGCAAGTCCACTTCCACATTTCCATTCCACCAAGTCTCTGTGTGTGTGTGTGTGTGTGTGTGTGTGTGAGGGAGAGAGATAGAGAGAGAGATGAAGCTTGCATCTGTGTCTGTATTTCTGAACAAGGAGCACGGCAAAGGAATGAAATACAGAGAGAGAGAGAGAGAGAGCAAGGGAGCAGAGAAGGAGGTAGGGAGGGAAAGAGAGAGAAAGAGGCACAGAGAGACATAAAAGAGAGATAAAAAGGAGGAATAAAAAGCAAGAGGGGATGAGCAATCAGCGGCGTTCTGAGCTGAAACGCAGACCCCAGCTGCCTTCCTGAGCAGCTGAAATAAAACGAGGGGGAAAAATCCTTAAGACAACAGAGCGCACAGCCACGCGGGCTTCCTTCCTGACGTGCCCAGGCCGTGAGCTGCTGCGGCTCGGCCCCATAAATCCCCCCTGATTTACGGGGCACGGGGTGCCTGACAGACCCACACTTAACCCCCACCACCCCAGGACCAGCTGACCGCCTGGGGCCACACGTCTGGGTCTGGGAGGCTCGGACGACCACCCCCGTGGCCCAGAACACATGCACGCACGCACACACGCACACACGCACGCACGCACGCACGCACACACACACGCATGCACATGTGCATACAGGCACTCGGACACCAATGAAAAACACACATATACACAAATGTGCACACACAAATAAACACACATATACACAAATGTGCACACTAAACAAATAAAAACCCCACATACATACAAAACAAAAAACATTCACACACACAAACA
>NC_055957.1:47740316-47743240 GCF_018492685.1 Alosa sapidissima | reverse complement strand
AACCCAAGCAAAGACACTGATTGGTGTAATTATACCATTGCACCATTAATGCAACCATTTAGATTTATCTTTTCTCCTCTCATTAAGCAACACAAAAGGCCCCCATTGTCCTATCACACTGGCAGGTATAGAGTTAAAGCCCAAGAGAGATAAACATTGTCATCCTGACCTAAACATTCTGTCCTCCCCCACTCTCTCTCTCTCTCTCTCCTCTCTCTCTCTCTCTCTCTCTCTCTCTCGCTCTCCTCTCTCTCTGTCGTTCTCTCCCTTGCTTTCATTCCCATCCGCTGTCTCCCTCCCTCTCCCTGTCACGGTCTAGTGGCAAGGTTAAGTTAAGTAAGAGTGTTCTAATAATTAGGCTGCAGAGCTTGGGGGTGCTCGTCTGTGCTTACCCAGATGTTAAAAGGCTTGTCCTCTGGTGCACTCCAGTCTCCCTGTCAGACCCCCCCCCCCCCCCCCCCTTCCCCCCCAACCCCAACCCACCCAGCCTCCACCTCACCCCTCTCCAACCCACCCACCCCATCCAACGGACTGGCCCACCAGCGAGCCCCTTGCCTCGGCCCCCAGCCTGAGTGGCCAGCCCTGGCCCCCTGTGGCTTTGTTTGCGTCTCTGTCTGTCCCTGGACAGCCCTACATGGTCCCCTTGTCAAGACAATGACTTCTGCTCCCTCCTTCCGGTGAAGGAGGACACAGGGCATCCACTCACACGCCCAGCCACCCACCCACCCACGCTCGCATACCCTCTGAAAGCCAGTCACTGTTTTGCCACACTAAAGAGAGTAGAGAACAGCAGAGATAGTCGATATTATAAAAAAGCCCACCGGAAACATCTGTGTCAAGTGTTTTAGTGTTTGAAAGGCCGGGTGTTTTTGAACAGCCGTTCAGATGAAAAAATAATCTCTCCCTCCCAATTTTTTTTTTTTTTTTTTTTCACACTTTCTTTCTTTATTTTTATCGAAAATTGGTGTTGCCAAGTAGGTGAAACTAGAGTAAAGTGAGCCTCATTTGGCCCTATCACTCTCCATCGCTCTCTCTCTCGCTCTCTCTCCATCTCTCCCCATCTCTCTCTCTCTATCTCTTTCTCTTTGAGTGTAGTCTTGGGTGGCTGTTGGTAGGAGACAGCAGGTGTCTGCCGCCGCCCGCCCGCCTGGCCTGTCGCTGTGTTTAAGAGCAGTGGGCTGTGCCATTGTTGCGGCATGACGCACATCAAGGATTAACGCTTCCTGCCGGCGCTTTGTTGGCTGGCCCACTTGAATTGGACACAGATTGGTTGGTGTGCGGCCTGAGCGACTGCAACGAGCCGCTGGATCCACTGTTAGGGAAATTAACAGACCAGGGGGGGGTTGTGGGGGGGGTTGTGGGGGGGGGTTGGGGGGGTTGTGAGATGAGATGAGATGAGCGGAATGGAGCGGAGCGGAGACGAACAGCTGGGGCCCCAACCGGTAGATAAACAACGCCCTCACGAGCACATCACGCAGCGACTTGTAGACAAACACTCCACTACAGCATATGCACAAGCATGGATGCGCAGTATCAAAACAATGTAGTGTTTTTGTTTTTTCTTCTCCAAAACCAATTCGCATAAGGGCCATGCAGTGAACCGGTAGCAGGAAAAATATTTAACATCAAGGACCAGTAAAATTAAGAAAAAGGATACAAAATATATAATATCTGCTTTAATTTATATAAAACATATATTTCCTTCAGTTGAATGTAACAGGGCTCTGTTGGACAAAGAAACAGATGCTGCAAATGGCACCCAATAGAAGCAAACAAATTAAAGTGTAAATGTAAAGCATAAATGCGTAGCATTGCAACAGAAGCCCCCACAAAGACAGAAAACACTTCACACTAATAAACCATAACAAGCAAGGATACAGTAAAAAAAGCACAACCAAACACCACACAATCAGCGCAATTGCTCCTATGTATAAAAAGGCTCTCACTATAATTGAAATTGGCTATGCAGCGCAGTCGATTGCAGGCTTTTACAGAAGCAGAGGAATTTTGATTTAAATCTGGCGATGAGGCACTGAGGAGGGGTCTCCTCCACGGGGATGTCCACCCAGCGATGGACACTGTGTTTTCCTTTCTCCAACCATGCAGCTGCATGGGGGGCCCAGCCTCGTGCACACACACACACACACACACACACACACACACACACACACACACACACACACACACCACACACACACACACACACATTCTCTCCCAGGCCCCAGGTCAGCCCCATTCCCATGGCCCGGATTTCAGCCATGCAGTGATGTCACCCCCCCCTCCTACTATAAAACGGCGGCCAAACCGGCCCGCTGAGCCCAGTAGAACTCCACAGCTGGCACCAGTTCCGTTCCACCGATGCCCCGCGGGTCATGCGGTCAGTCACGCTACCACAGGTGGTACGCCAGCGCCGCCCGTTCGCTCCTCGTCCCCTCTCTCTTCTGTTTTTTTTTTGTTGGTCCCGTTTAGTAGTGGCTGACTGGCGGATCTCCTGACAGTAAACTGCCCCAGACTGGACCGGGCGTCCTGGGAGGCAGACCTCCGGCCTGTCCTAATGCATATGTGCTGAAAGAGCAGCCGCCCCCCCAGAACACCCTAAGCAGCCCGGGGGACGGGGCTCTGCTCCTGCTAACAGGTTCACCACCAAGGGCTTTCCCTCCCTCCTCCTCCCCACCCCCCCCACCCCCCCCCCCCCTCTCTCTCTCTCTCTCTCTCTTCTCTCTCTCTCTCTCTCTGTCTCTCTCTCTCTCTCTCCTGCCACTATTTCTTTTTTTTCATTCTCCTCTTCTTTCCTCCCATTTCTTCCTCTGCTTTTCACACTCACCTCTTTCTCTATTCCCTCTCAATCCTCTAGAATGTCTCCTTCATCCCCCTCTCTCTCTCCCTCCCTTTCCCTCTTTCTCCCTCTCTCTTTCTCTCTTCTC
>NC_055957.1:47712816-47735316 GCF_018492685.1 Alosa sapidissima | reverse complement strand
GAGAAGAGGCAGAGAGAAAGAGGGTGAGGGATAGAGAGAGGGAGGGATAGAAAGAGGGAGGGATAGAGAGAGGGAGGGATAGAGAGAGGGAGGGAGAGAGAGAGACTTGTTTGTGTGAGGATACTGTTTGCTCAGTCAAGCTACATCAAACCTGCCACCAATGAGCTCTGGAGTTTGGAAGGGGGAAAAAAGCACAGAAGAATGTTACTGCTTGTTTCATCACGTGTGTGTATGGTACAGACAGTGAGACGCAAAAACAGAAACACAAAGATTGGTTGTCTTGGCCAAAAGTGATTTTAATGTCCCTGCCTCTTCTTATGGTGCCAGTAGTAAGCAATTTATTTTGTTGAAACTTGACATGAAGTTTACTTAGCTTACAAAGCCTTTGTCATGACGCACTGAAACATTTTGATTCATTAAGGGTTTCAGTATTATATGAGTAGTTATATGTGTAGGTACATATGTATTAGGCTGTGAAGTACCAATTACTAATTAAGTACACACTACTGAAAGTTTCATAAAAGAAAGTCAGACCAAAAAAAGAAGCAAATACAGCAAGCTTCTGAAAAAAAAAAAAGAGAAAAACTCTCCCTGACATTGCATCAATGTCACGGTAACAAATGGAGCCATGTTATGAGGTGGGGGGGGGGCATGTTATGAGGTGGGGGAGAGGGCATGCGTCCGCCCGGGGCTGACCTCTCTAGGCGTCGTGGGGTGCGAGCTGCGGTAACGCCTGGTTGGCGGGGCCAGGGCAAGCGTGCGGGGTTGGCTCCGCCGTCTGCGTTCCAGAGGTGAGTGTGTTTGTGTCAGTGGGGAAGATGGGAGATTTTGTCTGCGTGTGTTAGGTGTGGGGGGTGGGTGGGTGTTAAGTCCGTAAAAATGACCCGTCTTCGGCGGCATGCGGAGTGGCGAGAGCTGTGCCCGTGGACGCACAGCTGGGGTGACCTCCACTCAAGAGCACTGCCAGCTTACGGCACGCTGCTAGGGCCAAAGGAGACAACATACACACACACACACACACACACACACACACACACACACACACACACACACACACATATGCACACACGCACACATATGCACACACACACACAAGAACAAAGTTCATCCTGAAGTCAGGGGAAGAAAAGTCTAGAGAGAGAATCTGTGTGGAAAAACAGGCTGTTATGGAACACAGAAGTTCAGTTTCAGTTTTAGTATGACACACATGCTTTTATTAGTTTCTACATCAGAGTGTCTAACAATAAAGCACCAAATGAAAAAAAATAAGTAAATAAAAATATGAATGACTGGATGGAAAATAATATGATTACATAAATCAAAATATAAACGTAAGATATAAAGTTAAGAAACATTAACATTTTTGATTTGCTAGTAATAACATAATGGTGGAGTGTCAATATCTCAGCTCTTCAGCACTGATCAGGACAGTACATGTAATAGAACAGCACAGAAATGGAGTAGAGTTCATCCAACCTGAGCTGTGTGATGTATGTGAATGTGTGTGTGTGTGTGTGTGAAGTATGTTAATGTGTGTGTATGCCGCTGCATGCTGATGCCTTGGGGAGGGGAGCTGGTGTGTGTGTCCGGCTGCTTCATCCCCCCCTAATACTATTCTGTCGATATGGCGACGTGATGCCCTGGCTGTCTGCTTTGCCGCGTCCTGCAGCAGGCGAGCGGGCGGGCAGGCGAGCAGGCATGCATCATCCGTTCGGCCCCCCCCCCCCCCCCCCCCCCCCTCCTGCTGTGCCTGCGGCCGTCAATAACCAGCTCCCCAACATGCTAATGGTGCCATTTAACCAGCGGCCTGACAAATTAACCGGCCCCACTCAGCCAGGGTTAAATATTCATAAGCGCAGCCTTCGGCCAGCTGGACCAGGCGAGGCTGGGGACACCGGCGGCCCTCCCCTCCCCTACGCTACCCTGGGCTGGGCTGAGAGAGGAGGCTTAGGAGGCTCCAGTGCCGTGGAGCTGTGAGGAGGGGGCTGGGGAGGGGGCGACAGTGGCGGACAGAGGTGGACATGGAGGTTACTCCAGCAGAGGTGAGGCTGAGGGTGAGGGTAAAGGGAAGGGGGGGTGCTGCTCGTGTTTTTGCTTTTGTAGGGCACTGACCTGACATTCCTCACGGCACGTCTAGCTCACAGATACACATGAACGTACACAGGCCCTCTCCCTGTCTCTGTCTCTGTCACTGTCTCTTTCTCTCTCTCTTTCTCTCTCTCTCTCCCTCTCTCTCTCTCTCTCTCCTTCTGTCACACACACACACACAGACACACATCTTCACTACATAATTGAACATAATTCTTCTACCCCACCCTCTCACACATTTTGCACATGCAGAAACACACACCCGTATCACCCCCCCCCCCCCCCTTCTCTCTCACACACACACCACACACACACACACACAATGACACCACTAGACATTTCCACAATTGAATTCCCCCTCCAACACAGACTGTCCCTACCACTGCGTGTGTATTCACGTTCCCCACATGAAAGACTTAGCGACATGCTACTGTCCTACCCTCCTCTTTACAGACCCCTGCTCCGGGCCCATCTCCCTCCCTTTTCTCTCTCTCTCTCTCTCTCTCTCTCTCTCTTTCTTATTCAGGCTGTCCATCAGTGGCCTTATAAATAATTCATTGCACTCTCCCCGATGCCTTGTCACCTTGCCTTCTCATTCGCCACCTTGCCCCCCTACCTCCCTCCCTCCTCTCCCCACTTCCTCCCGGACTGTCCCCAGTGTAGCGGAACACCCCAGGAACCCTCCTAGTCCGGGACCACACACTCGGCCCCCCCCCCCCTTACTCCTCCCTCCACACACACACACACACACACACACACACACACACACACACACACACACACACACACACACACTACTACTCTGCATCCCCTCCACCATCCACTCATTCCTCCCTCTCCAGACCTCTGTCCCAGTTCAATGGTCATTCACTCTGAAATGGCTTCCTAGTGGGCTCCATTTGTGGCCTGCATTTGTAGCCCCTTGTAATTAATAGCTTGTCCTTTGAAATCGTCCTTCTCTCCCCTTTTAGACTTGTTCACATCATGGAAGGCTTCTGGTTGGACACCAGCTCTCTGTCTCTGTTGTGTGTGTGTCTGTTGTGTGTGTGTGTGTGTGTTTGTGAATGTGTGAATGTGTATGTGTGTGTTTTCACTTTCCACTTTCTAAACATAGTTTAGATCCTCAGTGGCAGGGGTATAGATTAAGCAGTGAAAAGCAGCACTAAATCTGCTCCCCTTCCTTGTATTTTTTGCGAGGGACTTTTGGGGTATTTTTTCCCTTTAAAACTCCTTGGCCACGGTGCAGTCGGTTTGATTTAACACGATACATTACGTAGATGAAGGCAAATCGAATAGCAGCACTGCCCTCCAGAGAGCCCCCCCGGCCAGCAGCCAGAAGAGCTCCTAAAGAGATGCCCCTGAAAGCACTGTTCAGAGAACGGGCCGAGGAAGAGGAAGAAGAGAAGGAGGTTAGTGGAAGAGAGACTTCCTCACTAACATGGCTGAGTGTTACTGCCAATCCTCCAGAGCCACAACCCCCCTCCCACCACCCTTAACCAGAGAATCACTCACCCTGTAAGGGAGAGATTATCTCCTTACCCCTCATCCCTAACCAGCATCAACTATTACACTATGACTATTATCAGCTGATTGGGGAAAGAAAAGTGGCTTGAAATAGAGCAGAATAATGCTGACGTTATAACCCTATTTATTCATCATCGGCTGTTTGTCTGGCCGCAATACAAACAGCATGTAGTAGGAAAAATAACGCCCTGACAAATTGGTCTTCCTTCATGGAGCTTGTTTAACGCTGAGGGAATTGCTGATATCAGAGCCTGATTATGAGTAGCAGTGTGCAGTGCAGTGCAGTGTGTGTGTTCTCTTGTGCGTGCGAGTATGTGTGTGTGTGCGTGTGAGCGAGTGTGTATGGAGCACGTGGCCCTGGGCCTTGGGAGAATTAGAATTCAGCTGTGAGTCTTTCAGTCTTCCAGGCCAGTTCTTTGGAGACAGTAAGCGGAGTGCTTTGCACGATATCTCTCTTTTTCTCTTGTTTTCCCAGTCCTTCTCTCTCTCTTTCTCTCTCTCTCTCTCTTTCTCTCTCCCTCTCTCTCTCTCCCTCTCTCTCTGACAGTCCTGTCTTCAGCACTCAGGGTCCTCCCGCGCGGCGGCGATTAATACGTTTTAAAAAATGTCCCCTCCACTTTCACAGACGGCCACACAAACTGCTACTCTTTATTCTGCGGAGGAGCCCCCCGTGCGGTTAGTGCCACCTCAGCAGCGCGTGGAGCAGCGAGCGGCCTGGCGGGTCCGGCCCATGAGAAGCAGATCAATCAGGCCGCCGCTGATGAATTAGAAACATCAACGGGGGGGGGGGGGGGGGCTAAATTGAGCCGGCAGGATGCAGCAGCAGCAGCGAGCAGCAGCAGTAGCACAGGGTGTGTGTGTGGGTGGGGGGTGAGCCTCCTCAGCTGTCAGTGTGTACGCGCCATCAAACACACACTCGCCTAACGTGTGGGTGTGTATGTATACATACACATGGTGTTTGCGTGTCAGAGTATGTGAACACACACACACACACATAATGCAGACCTGCAGTCACACTTAAATCCGTGTCTTAAATACATTAGGGTAATCACTTAAACACCAATACTACCTTTTAATATATACCAGCCATGTGTTAAGAATTACATATACCCATGCATATACCCACACACACACACACACACACACACACACACACACATACACACACACACACACACACACATGCACACACACTCACTTTAAACTCACAGACACATGTGCGCTCTCACCCACACAGCGAGAGCAGCTCATCATGTTTCCCTCCACGCAGGCTTGTCAGGTTAGCGGCGCGGGATAGGCAAAATAAATGGGTGAAATAAATAGGTACTCAAGAAGGAAATCTCCAGAGTCCGGGGATTACAGGTACCATTAGTCACAGTAATTTCTCAGAGTTTCCAGCATGGAGCGAGAGAAAAAAAAATCTTGTGCAAGCGATAGAATAGAAAAGCAAATAGCAGAGACCTGAACACAGATCAGAAGGGTGGTGTGTGTGTGTGTGTGTGTGTGTGTGTGTGTGTGTGTCTGTGTGTGTGTGTAGGTGCATGTGTGTGTGTGTTTGCTGAGAGCGGTCTGGCGGTGAGGAATGCGAGGGCTGAGGCCCCTACAGGCCGACTGGTCCCGTGAGGCCATCACTTCAGTTCTCTAAACACACAGCCGGCTCCATGCCTCCACCACCACATTTCCACAGACAGATATCAGGGCTCTGCTGAAAAATAACTCAGAGCTTTCCTTTCTATCTCCTTTCCCGCTCCATCTCTTTCTCTCTCTCTCTCTATACACACTTTTTTTGCTTTTTCTTGCTATCTATCTCTCTCTCTCTAGCTGTCTCTCTTTCAAGATAAAATTCATCTTAACAATGACAGCTTTGTTACTGGGCGGCATGCCGTGTTTGGGGCGTAATTCAAACGACAGGTTTAAGACTTGTTTTTATTTAAGGCAGCCGGTAATTACATGGGCTTCAGCATATGCAGCACACGAGATATGATTCATCTGCCAAGAGGGGAGCCACGGAAGGAGAAAAGGAGAGAGGGAGGGAGGGAGAGAGAGTGAGGGAAAGAGAAAAGGAGAAAAGGAGAGAGGAAGAGAGGAAGAGAGGGAAGCGAGGGCTAGGGTGGAGGGAAAGAGAGAGAGAGAGAGAAGAGATACGACTCAGCAAATAAAAAAGGAGATCCATGTTGCTACAAAATGCTCCCCTTATTACGTCTCATTAAAGGGAGCGCTAAGATAAGACAGTGGCGGCCATGAATAAGATCTATGGCCAGCATGGAGGAGAGCGCCAGGCAGGCATCGGGGGTGAGATACTGTCAGACCCCTTAAGGGGGCTTTTTTCATTCCCCTCAGCCGCGCATGTGCCCGGCAATACAGAATGAAAAAGAAGAAAAGAAAAACACATCTCTCTTTTTTTCCACGCCGACCTCTCAGCTATGTGGTGTGTGTGTGTGTGTGTGTGTAAGCGATAGCAGATAGCGGGCGAAGCCCCGCGCGCTAATTAGGGGGAGCTTTTAACGAGGACAAAAAGATCTGTTGTGTGGGGGAAGCTGACAGGCCCTGTTAATCCCCGGCCCATTGTCAGAGCAACAGGAAAGCCGTGTTGGACAATCACCCAGGGGAGAGCGTGATAAATCTGATCCGAGGCTCCAGCCCGCGGCCCCGCCATCGCGCAGGCCACAGGCGGCCACCGGGGCTACGCCAAACGGCCCCCGCTGCTACTGTGAGGGGCCGCAATGACTGATGTCTTTCATCACTTAAGCCACACAAATCAGGTCTCTCTCTCCCTCTCTCTCTCATCTCTCTCACACACATACACACACACATATACACACACAACACACACACACACACACACACACACACACACTTGCGGCGATTCAGTGCTAATTGCACAGAGTGCTAAATTACTACCTGTAGGTGCTGGATTACTTGTTTTTAAGGTGGGGAAAGGTAATCTCTCAGCGGAGCGCTCGCAGTCCTTCGCCCGAAGAGGGAGCAGCAGCAGCATGGGCCCTTTCCAGACGCCCTCCTCCTTAAATCAAACAGCCACATGCTAATGAGACCGCAATGCAATTTACAGTGAGTTACAGTGTAGGTTTTTCAGTCTGGAGATGATATTAAGTGATGGGGAAGGCAATAGTTGGTCTTCGCCTGCCTCCTCCAGAGCAGAGTAGGCCAGAGAGACCCATAGGTCAGATACTGTAAAGAAGTCAAACACACGCAAATCAGGTCCCAGCACACTGTTTTTCTCCTCTTCCCACACGTATGGACTCAGACACAGAGACACACTGTCTCACACACACACTCACAGACACTCAAGCGTGCAGACACACACATATACACTCTCTTCCCCTCTCTCTCTCTTTTTCTCACACACACACACACACACACACACACACACACACACACACACACACCACACTCACTCACACACACACTCACTCACCTACTTCTTATGTCAGGTCCCCATGACTGATGATGGCCCAAAGCATGCATCTCTTCCGTCTCTCTAACCACCATCATTTCCCTAACTGCTACTTACCCCCTCCACAAACAACGCTCTCCTCACCCCCGATTACACTTCCAGGGGCCCCATCGTACGCGCTGACGACCACACCGCTCTCTGCACTTACCCCGACGGGGGAGTGTGTGGGAACCTGCAAAAACAAAACCAGGTGTGGCCTGGTGGACTGAGTGAACGAGTGAGTGAGGTGAGGGAGTATGACTGGACATGACCTTCCCTCTCCTCCGGTCAAGTCTGGTGTGCAGAGGATTAGAGAGAAAGAGAAAGGTGCAGAGAGAGAGGAGAAGAGAAAAGAAGAGGGAGGAAGAGAGGAGAGAGAGAGAGAGAGAGAAAGAGAGAGAGAGAGAGAGAAAGAGAGAGGAGAGAAGGTGGTTAAAGGAGGAAGCGCATTCCTGGCACTGACAAATAACTCAGCGGCCGTGTGATTCACTGGGGTGGTCTCCTGCCGATTAGTAATTTGCTGAAATTAAAACTTAATCAAGCATAGTGCAGGATGGCTCGTGAATAATTTAGTAGGGATGTGTGTGTGTGGGGGGGGGGCAGGCATCAGGGAGAGAGAGAGAGAGAGAGAGAGAGAGAGAGAGAGAGAGAGAGAGGGGTGATGATGCAGGCTGAAGTGGGAAGGGGTGAAGTGGTGTTGGGACATCATTGTAACCCTACAGGGTCATTTGTCCTCCGCTGGGGTCCTCACTAGTCCAGAGAGGTCCACACGTGTGTCACAGATGGCTTGTCTTCCTTGGAAGTGTGAGCAACCAATGTTAGGTTTAGGATTTATTTGTAAGGTTTTTACCCACAGATCCTCTCCTACTGAGCATTTACATTTCCTTCTAATATCTTTATTATCATTAATGGGATTGTTTGCATGGTTTATGTATTTTTTTTTGTTAATAGAAAATATTCTAGAATAAATGTACCATGGCTCTTCTTGAAATACTTAGTTGAGGCACGGGGCTAATATAGTAATGTTCATGTAATTCTGGGAAATCTATTGCTGAAAATGTTTAGTGGTCATATAAAATTGTCACAAGCTATTCAGCTGGTCTCACTAGATTAATATAAACAGCACAGAACTGACACAGTTGAAATTGGCAGCACCGATGTTATTGTGGTGGAAAAAACCATAGCAACTGTTTAAATATTCCATAGTGTCACACAAATTTGACAGCGATCAGAGAAACTCTTTAGTTTTGGTTTATTTTCTCAGTGTTTTAGTAGTACAGTTATGAGCATTTTTTATTATTATTATTATTTTATGAGTAACAACTGCTTGGACTCACTGCAGTGCCACCCACCTTTGTCTTCGTCAAACAGTTTTTGGGCTTAATTACTTTGCCTCTGTAACTTTTAATGTCTTATTTCAATTTTCCTATCTTTGATTAATTTCTCATCTCTGCAAGTGTTTCATTAATACAAAAGCCATTAGTCATGTGTAATGGAACACATATTTGTGCCGTTTTTACAAATGGAATTTTTAATCGGAGGATGATGGGATAGATTAGATAAACATTATTCTTTTCTTCGGCTGCCCACCGCGAGCATGAGGCTACAAATGGAGTCGCGGCCAAATTGACCGTTAGGATAACATGTCAGAATCGAGGTTTTTTCCCTGTGACGTGACATTTGCGTGTGCTTGCGGACATGTGGGTTAGTCCTGCAGAACAAGCCAGGGTGAAACAGACGTGGCGTCCCAAGTGGGATCACATTAATGACTCCTACGGCCGGGAGAAGAGAACGCGAGGCTCGCCAGTCCCGCATACCACTTTTACACAGTGAGGCTGCTCCCTGCTGGAAGCTCGGCTGGCAGCATGGGTGTTTGTGTGCCCCCTCTCTATCACTCTCTCTCTCTCTCCTCTCTCTCTCTCTCTTCTCTCTCTTCTCTCTCTCTTTATCTCTCTTTCTTGCTCTGGAGCCTCCTCCCTCTCTTTCTCTCCTTCTCCCCACTCCCCCTTTCTTTCACCACCTCACACTCCTCCTCCCTTTCCCTCTCCCTCTCTCTCTCTCTCTCTCTCTCTCTCTCTCTCTCTCTCCGACCTGTACTCGGGCAGATTGGCGAGAATGAACTGCTGGTCCAGACGCCGGTGTGAAAGCATTGGGAGGCCTCTCTAATGGAAATGAAGCGGCGGTGACGCGCTGTCCCTTTGTGGCGACCCGCAGACTCACATTTTATTAAGTACCCTTTAGAGAGAGAGGAAACACAAGAGGGGAAAAGTCACCCCGCTGCATGTTAATTAGGCCCTCGCCGCTCGGGGAGGGCGGGAGAAGACAGGGGAGTTTGTTAGACGAGGAGAACAGGGGGACTTTTCCAGGGCCCGGCTTTCAGAGAAGGAGAGAGCGGCCAGAGGGAAAGGGAACTTTACATGCAAACAAAAAACAGCTTTTCTCGGGCAGGGCCATTCAGCGTCCCGGGGAGAGAGCGAGGAGAAAGAGAAACGAGAAAGAGAGCGTGAGCGAGGATGGGAGAGATAGAGAGCGAGCGAGCGAGCCACCGAGTGAGTCGAAGAGGGAAAGAGAGCAGAGAGCAAGCTGGTCACTGCTTCCGTTTTTGCATCCATTTTATCCTCCCTGCGAGTTGCATTGTCACCCAGGCCACATAGGCTTCCAGCTCACCATTGGACGGGGCAGATGCCATGATGGCTCATTTCTAATGAAGCACACGCATTTCTCACGTCAGACGCGCTGCTATTAGGACTCTCTTATTGGAGAATATATTTCCCCCCTCTCATTCTCTTGCATAGTGGAAAACAAGAGTTATAGAGGGACTGTAGGAAAGACATTGGAGAAACATAAGACAAATGTACTGGAAGAATCCCTTTATGTGTGTGTGTGTGTGTGTATGTGTGTGTGTGTGTGTTTGTGTGTCTGATGAGGAGAGCCCTGCGGTGGTCTGCGTTAGTGATGGTGATACGCGGGTTGGAGTGTGTGAGAGGACAAGGAAAGGGGTGTGGTGGTGTGTGTGTGTGTGTGTGTGTGTGGGGGGGGGGGGGGTCTGTTTGTGGTCTCGCCCCAGGGTGGGGGCAAAGGGGAGACTGTGAGCTGGTGGGCGAGTGGTGGCGGAGGAGGGTGGTGCTGTGTGTGTGTGTGTGTGTGTGTGTGTGTGGGGGGGGGGGGGGGGGGGTTTTGTGAAAGGCTGAAAAGGAGCGTGATGACTACTCAATGGCACCACCCAGCCTGCCGTGAAATCAGAGAGCCCTGCCAACAACCAGGGTGGAACAGACCCCCAGCACCCAGCCCCTGTCCTGGCCAAGTAAGGATAGGGGTAGAGGATGTGTGTGTGTGTGTGTGGGGGGGGGGGGGGGGGGTGGATTGCTGGTCAACAGAGTAAGTGGGAAGGGGAGATGACGAGGGGGCTCAGTCATGCAGGGCAGCACCCAACCCCTCCCTCCTCTCTCACTCCCACTGTCCTCTCTCCATGTCATCCATCAGCAGCCTTGCAGATGGTGCGCTATCCAATACATCCCATCTTTACCCAGCCCTCCTCTCCATGTTGTGCTGCAGCGGTTTAATGTAGTTAGAAGTAGTTTGTAGGCAGCTTTACTGATCAGGGCAAGGGGTGGGTTTAATCTGTTAATGGCCGCTGTATGGCTGCTGTTAAAAACGGCTGCTCTCGCGTCCACTAGGGGCTGGTGTGTTTTTACGCCTGGGCTCAGCCAGTGGCGTGGGCCTGCCTGATACCGCCAGCTGCTTGTAATGAAGTTTGCCGTGCATAATTACAGGCCTTTAGGAGTGCTACCTGCTGAGAGAGGGGACAGTTAATACCGAGAGGACTCTCATCTGCGCACTCTTCAGTCACACACACACACACACACACATATATACGCTCACACATGCTGCACACACACAGACTTACCTTGCCATGAGTTCATCAGTGTGATGTGCATTTGTACGGCCATGTGTTAACTGTGTGTGTGTGTGTGTGTGTGTATGTTCCAGAGTGAGTGTGTGTGCATGTGTATATGTGTTTGTGTGTGTGTGTGTGTGTGTGTGTGTGTGTGTGTGTGTGTGTGTGTGTGTGTGTGTGTGAGAGAGAGAGAGAGGGAAAGAGAGAGAGAGAGAGAGAGAGATAATGGGTGTGTGAGAGAAAAGGCACGTCAGGGCGGCAGGCAGGAGAGAGTGACAGAGTGAATGGCAGTGGGGGGTCCTGTCACTCCAGTGTGTGTGGTGGTGAGACGAAGCCACCAGCATCTCTCCCCCATCTCCATCGTCCAGCCTCCCTCAGCTGAGGCCACCCTGTGCCAGGTCAACCCAGCACCCCCCGGCTCCTGTCCCCTTGCCTTTCTCAACCAGTCCACCACATTGTTCCGCTGCAGAATTTAGTGCTCAGCAAACTGCAGCGGTCAATAGCCCTCCACCACTCCTGGCCCAGACGGAGTTCATAAGGCAGCTCATCCCAGCTCCGCGCTATAGAGGTCTGCCCCATTACTTCTACGCCAGTTATGATCCCTTTCCATCACCCCAACCTGACACCGAGTTTGGGTGGGTGGGGGCATGCAGAATAATGCAGAGTAACTGCTGATAATGGTAATTAGTGCTACATGTCCCATATTATTTACTGGGTTATTGAGAGAGTTTGTGGTTAGACATGAGCCAGTTCTTGGAGCTATTTTTTTTATTGTATCTTAAGGAAGCTAAAGTGCCCATAGGAAAAGATGCAGTAGTTGGCCATTCTATAGGAAAGATGAAAAATAGTATATATTTGCAAGGGACATAGCTCAAGCCCCTCTTTCCGGATACACCAACATTTGTCAGAGTAGAGTATGCATGTGATATTTATGAGAAATGAAGACATGCAGTGAAATGTGGTAAAACATAGAGAAAATGTATTAAATCTTACTGGGGCGGGTGCTGAGAATTCGCTGCTGGTTTGTGAAGAATTTTGAGTCCAAGAGGTTAGTGGTGCTGAGCTAAGTAGATATTGGATTGTGGTTCATGATAGATGACTTTAAAAGTAAGTCGAATACATAAAAAGAAAAATGGCCGAATGCAGATTATGAGTTCATTTTTGTTTCATGCACTTGTAACACTAAATGATCATTTTGTCCTCCAGAACAGATGCCCGAGACCACTTCATGATTTAGCGCCCTTTGCACAGCCAGTTTACTGAGGAATTGGTCTCCAGAATTTAGTTTTACACAATAAAACACTGTCTGCCGCAATTAAGAAACGTGCGCCCCCCTTTTAGTCGTTAACCTTGGGTGATACTTTTAGGAATTAAACCATAAAGTGATATTTTTATGGGTACAAATCAAAGTTGGACCATGAGTTAATTTAATTAAACTGCCATGAATGTGTCCGGCGACCGTCCAAATTTTCAGGAGAGCAATACTTTTCTGAAGTTGATTAAAATATGCGATATTTCACATTATTTAACTTTATGTGAAGAAAGGCAATTCAGTGTCTCGATATATCTCTGTGTCGATGTGCTGCATGATGCAATGTGTTAAATTGAAGCCCTCAAATAGATAATGGCTAAACGACAAATTGTGGAATTAAGAAGTTCACATGCTCGTCACCGAAAAAAAAGAACGACAAATAGTCCCTCACAAGAGAATATATGTCCATAATTAGTGGACTAGTCTGTGGTTTAATAATGTTGCTTAAGGAGAGGGGATGACTTTTCATTATTTTGTAAATGCTGTACAGAATCCTGGTTCAACGTGTGCCTTAATAACACAGATACCCTATTAACACTGAAATGATAGCCAATGCAAATGAACATAATTAAGGAGGTTGTAGGTACGTTGAAATGAATGAAACGAATGGGAATACAAGATAACTAATGCATATTTAGTCATATCGTATGCTAATTGCTGTGTTTGAATAAAGAATCCATTTTAATTAATTGACAAGGATCGGATGTAAATGAAATGATGCACTCAATCTGAAGTGTGAATATTCTGTCTCAGACGGCATAATGCAGGAACACTGTGTTAAAAGGTAAAATGTTCAAAGAGGAAATGTTTTTTTTGAGTAGCCTAGGCTGCTCATTATAATGTGACTAGTGAATATTGATAAACAAATTTGTTAGTTTAATGTAGCGAAAAAAAAAATAGAACAAGCAATGTGATAATTATTAAAGTATCGTGCTATTAAATGTCATTCAAGTTAATTCAAAAATACTGATTAATGCCAGTGTTCAGCATTTTTTTAATCAAAAATGTTGTTTTATGCGGGTTGTTTTAATAGGTGAAAGGTTGGGCCACAAACGGAAATGCTTAGCCTTATTATTAATGTTATTAGTCATATTATGTATCTCGCCAAAGCATATAGCCTTTCACAGCGGTTAATTGTTGATAGTCTAGGTTTAATCTGGTTTTGTAAAAGGTTAATTCCCGATTTGTAGTCCACTTTTATGGCTATGTCTTGCCAGCTGGGTGTGTGCAACTTTGTCTGTGAGGGGTGTCGCGAAAGAGTCTTTTCTGAGATTTATTTGTTTATGGTCTTTTTAAGTTACTGATTGGTTTCCCTCCTTTCAGCGCTGCCTGCGGTTAGTGAAGGGAGAGAAAAACTCCCGCACTGAAAACACTCATCCATTTCAAATCACAGATGGTGTTCTGAATGGAGAGTCTCTTGTTTTGTTTGGGGAGGGGGGAGTGCGACAGACTCTCCCTCTTCGATGTCCTGCATTTTGCTCCTCGTTGTTTCTTTGTGTCGAACTTTCCCTTTCCAGTGCTTTTGTATGGACACCCCCTGCCGCTCATCTGCCCCGTTTTTCACCTCCCACCTCCTCGGCGCTTTTCTCATACCAGACTCTCCCTCCGCATCTCGATCTGCGGAGCAAAGGCTCCGCGTTCTCAGCAATAATCGGTAGCTCAGTAGCCTTTGTTTGTTTCGAAATAGGCCTAATGTAGTGATCAGTAGCCTAAAGCGTTTTTTAAATCACCCTTAGTCAATACTGTTTAAGAGCGATAATCTTTCACATTTTATATACGCTTTTAGTAGCGAATGTACAATATATGCAGGCTATATCTAAACCTATGTTCATAAGGCCCTTTTTTAAAAATATGACACTCCATACATTTCTTTATAAGTCTTTGAAATATATAAAAATAATTATTGCAATCTTTGAAATATGTATAGTGTAATATTGAAATAAATCAAATTATAATATTTAGGATTTAATGATAATATGTTATTACAAAATGAATTAATTAAAATTGACGTAAACATTTTAAGTATCAAAATGCTATATTTTCCTGGAATTTCCAATGTAAAATACATACCACATAATATAATATAACTTATACATGCTAATAGGCTCACATATTTCTATATCTATATCTACATATTTTTAAAGATATGTTAAAGCAGAGCTCTACAGTGTGACCATCCACCTTACACTGAGACATATTTTGAAAGCTATCTCTGTCTGTCTTCCTCTCACTCTACACCCCCCCCCCCCCCCCCCCCCCCCCCTTCTCTCTTTCTCTCTGTAGTCATGTAGGTGTAATAAACACAAGGGCTGTCTCTCCCACTGGCAGGTTCTGGCTTACTTAACCGGGCGAAGCCACTGCTCTTTTTGATGTCCCCCCCACCCCCACCTCCATCCCTTTGAATGTGGGCATTGTTGGGGAGGGTAGGCATGTTAATGTCTTGTACCGTAAAAATTGCTGCTGCCATGGCTATTAGGTGCGGTGCAAAAGTACCGGGCACCAGCCATGGGGGCCAGAGCCGCCCCACAAAAGCCAGTAGCAGTGGCCACCGGCATCAAATGCTGCGATAATTGCATTGCTGTGTGGGGTGAGCCTTTCCCCCCCTACTCCCTCACTCCCTTTTTTTCCCTCTCTCAGTGTGTGTGTGCGATTTGTCTCTTAAGCCGGCGTAACGTCACGGCCGCGGCAGCAGAATGCGGAGAGCAAATTGGAGGCTGAGCGTGAACAATGCAACATGGAACACTGCTGGGGCATTCTTTAGTGAAAATCGCCCCCTCAAGATGATGGGAGAGAGGGAGATAGAGAGAAAGGGAGAGAGAGTGAGAGAGAGGAGAAAAAGACAGGAGAGAAAAGCACACGGATTGGAGTTAAAGAGTATAAACAGAAAACAGAAGAAAACACTACCCACAAAAAACAACAACAGTCAACAACAACAAAGAACTACTGCAACAACAACAACAACAACAACAACTATAACAACGAAAATAATATATAAATAAAGTGTGTCCAGTTGAATGGCTCCTAATCCAAAGCCTTTGGCATTTGAAGCACTTGGGACCTCTGTGGCTTAGATAAAAATGTCTGCGTTGGCCACTGTACTCCAATGTTTAGTTTGTGGTGAAACACGTTGGAATTGTGAATATATCGCCCACAAAAAGTAAACAGATTAGAAGAAGGAAGCTTAGCTATTTGAGGCCCCCTTTTTGATCTTTAAGAGCCTAATTTGATTTTTCACCTCCCATTGTTTCAATGTTTTCTCCTCTAATCCACTTTAAAGTGGATGCAGCTTTCATCTTGGCGGGGGGGGTTGGGGGGGGGGGGGTTGATTGTAAGAGGCTACTGTTTACCCCCTCCTCTCTCTCTCTCTCTATCTCTCTCTATCTCTCTCTCCCTCTCTCTGTCTCTCTCACTCTCCCTTTCTGTGTCTCTCTGTTCACCCAGATCTGGCCCTAGCACTGGGAGAGTGTGGTAAAGGTAACAGCCTTTCCCCCTCCTGCTCCCCCCTCTCCTTTCTCATTTTGTAGTTAAGTACTCTACAGTCTCAATAAAGGCTTGGGTGCCATAGAGCTTCCCATGCAGGTCTGTTAGACCCTGGTGGTGTATTAAGAAGGGAAGAAAGGATAGGGGGCAGAAAAGAAAGGAAAGAAAGAGGTGGAAATTGCCACCAGAGTTAGCTGCGAAATGACCAGCTTGCCTGTGCTGGCTTAATGCGCCCCCCCTCCGTGACCCCGAAAATGCCCAGACAAAACAGGGGAGGGACCCTATCCTCTGCACCCTGAAAAGAGCCGCTGGCCAATGAGCCTTTTGTGCTAACTCCTTCCCTCCGAAGCATTGACTGCTTTTTAAAATCTGCTCGGGACCCCAGAGAGAGAGGGTCGAAAGAGAGAATGCAGTGAGAGTGACTGACTGAGAGAGAGAGAGGGACGGAGGGAGGGAGAGAGGAGGAGAGGATTCGTGTCCTATTTTTGAGAACCATCTGTGGCAAAGTTTGTATTCATTGGAGCAGCAAAAATAGCTCTGAAAAGGAAACCCTATTCTTTCCTCTTTTTCAGTGTCTTTGAAAAGCTGGTCTGGCACTGATTTTGAAGTCAGAAAACTGTCAGTTCTCAGAATGATTTAAAAATATACTGTCAGGTGTTCCTAGCCACTTTAAAAAAAGAGGTAGTAGTGTAGTTTCAGTTCTATGGCACAACCCACTCTCAATTTAATGTGTATACTTAATGCAGAATATTTACATGTATACATATTATGTGTTACTTGTTACACATATACATTTCCACATAAATAGTGTTTGAAGGCAGAATATGTAACTACCTTTGAAACCTAATGAATTCAATCAGTCCATTAGAAAAGACAATTCCTCAGGAAATGTAAACCGGTGTTAAAACCTGAAGATATGACATGAAGTTTGAACAAAATGTTTACTTAAGGTGAAATGTACAAGATACCATACATTTAAACAAATATGGAAGTAACATGTCTTGCCATGTGTGCTTGTTTTTGTGTGTATGTGTGTGTGTATCTCTGCTTGTGTACAAGTCCATGTGTGCACACGTGTGTGTGCGTATGTGTGTGTGCGTATGTGTGTGTGTGTGTGTGTGTGTGTGTGTGTGTGTGCCTGTCAATGGACAGCAGAGAAGAGGAGAAAGAAGGCATTGAGGAGGTTGCTCCCGTGGGACGAATGACTGAGCCCCTCTCTCTTTCTTTCTCTCTCTCCCTCTCTCTCTCTCTCGCTCTTTTTTGCTTTCTCTTTCCCTGTGTGTGTGTGTGTGTGTGTGTGTGTGTGTGACGGATTAAGACTGGACTAGGCTCAGCAGTGCCCTGATAACTTTGCTCTGTGTTCAGTGAGGCTTTTGGCAGAAGCTAGGATAGGATATTACACTTCTTACTTGGCTCTCTACATTGCTGAAGAACACACACACACACACACACACACACACACACACACACACACACACACACACACACACACACACACACACACAAACTGTATACACACTCAAGCAGTACACAAATTAACTGAGTGAGTAGCACACATCCAAACACCCAAAGTCCTCAGCACAAAAAAAGGATCCAGAGTTGGGGCATAGACCCAGACACACACACACACACACACACACACACACACACACACACTACCCAGTATGTGCCGCGGGGATGCCGTGTGTCTGAGCCTGAGCTCGCTTCAGCGGTGGTGGCGACAGCGCTCTGCTCCAGTGCCCCTCCGTCAGTGATGGCTGCTAAGTGGCCACCAGGCAGATCCGTCAGGCGGAGCTGCCTACCTTCTCAAAGTCCCTTAATCCTCCTCCAGTGGCTCTGCTAGTCCTAATGATCCACACAGGAGGCACTCACTGCAACACCCCCCCCCCCCCCCCCCACACACACACACACACACACACACACACCCCGACCCAGTACACCTGAGCACTGTTAGTTGTGGTTCTGGTTCTGGTTCCGCTCTGCTCGGGCTGCGGTACTGTGCGCTCCTGCCGTGCTCCTGGCAGGAAGCCACAGCATGGGGTGGGCTGCAGGAGACGAGCCTGTCTGCTGCCCGCGTTCCAAACGGGAGGCTGAAATCAAGACTTTCCCCCGATAAGCAGGCGAGGCCTTTCAGCTAACAGGCAGAGTTAGACTGTTTACAGCCTCTCGATTGTCCTCCGCTCTCCTCTAACGCTGCGTGACCTTTTCAGAGGGAGGCAGAGACAGAGACAGAGAGAGAGAGAGAGAGAGAGAGAGAGAGAGAGAGAGAGAGAGAGAGAGAGAAAGGGGAGGGGTAAAGGAAGAAAGCAGAAATGAAGAACTAGGAGAGAGAGAAAGAGAGAGAAAAGAAGATGAAGAATAAGGAGAGAGAGAGAGAGAGAGAGAGAGAGAGAGAGAGAGAGAGAGAGAGAGTAGGAAAGAAAGCAGAATGGTGGATGGGGGGGGTCACTTCAAACTTACTCTAGTCTAGACTGAGCCAAATGAAATGAGGCCACACTGCCAGCCTGGTGGTGTAATTTAACCAACTAGCATTTAACCTTTTAAGCACCTCACAGCACAGATCATTGAGGACAAGCTGCCACTTGATCGTCCAAGCATAAGGAATGAGGAGCAGAGACAGAATGCTGTGGGCTTTGGAGCCATGTGTTGTATCTGGTCAGTGACAGGTGGCTGGGCCCCAGACCCCTCTGTGGCAGCAAGGCGGTGTGTGCGTGTGTGTGTGTGTGTGTGTGTGTGTGTGTGTGTGTGTGTGTGTGTGTGTGTGTGTGTGTGTGTGTGTCTGTGTGTGTGTGTGTGTGTGTGTGGTAGGGGAGGTTCTGTACTGAGGTAGTGAGGCGAGTCAAATTGTGTGTTTGTGTGTGTGTGTGTGTGTGTGTGTGTGTGCGTGCCTGAACAAGGCATTAGTGGACAGCTTTCCTACGGGTGTGAGGGGATAGGAAAGGGTGACATCACTGAGGGAAAGGAAAGAGCCAGTGTTCAGGCGTGTGTGTGTGTGTGTGTGTGTGTGTTTGTGCGCGTGCATGTGTGTGCATGTGTGTGTGTTTGTGTGTGTGTGTGTGTGAGAGAGAGAGAGCACCACCCTACACAGACTTATATTCAGATACAAGTACGCCCATCTCTGACTCACATTTGTGGTCATGATGCTTTTGTCATACTGCCTTTGAGCAGCACTGCAGCAACACACACATGCATCCAAAAGCTGCTCGCAGCTCTGGCCCTGGGCTCCTGTTTGCTGCAGCATAGCAAAACGTGGAGAAAGAAAGAAAAATGGAATCTTTATATTACACACACACACACACACACACACACACACACACACACACACACACACACACACAGACACACACACACACACACACACACACACACACACACAAACACCAGGTCCGCCAACACTGTGTCGCATACTTTAATGGCCATTTCCTTTTCAATTCCGTTCACACAATACAAACATCACTCAGGAGCCCAAACGCCTGTCAGAGTGCTTGAAGGAGCCAGAGTGGATGATGGTGAAAAAAATGGAAAAGAGGGAAAAAAACATATGAGTTGGTGACTTAGCATTAGCAACCTCTCTCTCTCTCTCTCTCTCTCTCTCTCTCTCTCTCTTTCTTTCTCTCTCTTTCTTTTTCTTTTCAGCTTTAAGGCTTGTGAAGGCAGGGTGTAGAGGCATAGAGTGAGAGTGAGAGAAAGAGAGAGAGAGAGAGAGGTAGCACAAAATAAAAAAAATAAAGAGGGGGAGCGGAATAGAGCGACAGACGAGAGCAGATTGAACAATCCGGCTGTTTGCGGTGGCCTGATGGAGCAAAAGTGAGAGCAGATTATAGGGCTGGGAGAGAGGGGCGTGCAGCCGCCAGGGGACAGGCTCTGACATGATGGAAGCCTAATGGCAATAATTGGCGGTGGCTTTGACAGGACCTATGTGATAGCACACAATAAACACCCGGCGTTTTCTCCCCCCAAAAAACATTTACACAAAATTGCAGCGCTGCCATCTGAAACTGGCTGTTCCTTTGCTCCCCCACTCCATGTTTCGTTTCGCTCTTTGATTTAGTCAATCAAAACCATCTTTTTTTATTGCAGATAAACAGTGCAGAAGTTGTGGGTTTAGAAGGCTTTGACAGGTGTAAAATGGCTAGTTAAGCTGGATTTCCCCCTGTGGTTGGACCGAAAGAAAACGGAAAAAGAACACAAGGATGGATATTTATGGCTGCAGCCCAGTCACAGTAATTTTAGACAAGAAAAATCTTGGAAGGCTAGAGGGATTCCAAAAGGCTGGATAGTTTTATTAGCCAAAAGAAGGCTAAGTTATTAACCCCCTGTGTTGGCTAATTTGTCTGACTAAAATGGACTCTTTGAAAGAAGCAACTTGCCATTTGTATTTTCCATTGTCCCACGCAAACCCCGGTCATGATGCGGCCAATAAAACGTCTCTCTTTTTTATAGTACCTTGAGTGGTATCTATGGAATCTCTGGCTCTGAAGCCACCGTGCATTTTTGATTTTAATGATGTTGCCTCTAAAAACCAGTGGGATAGACAAAAGGAGAGAGAGAGAGAGAGAGAGAGAGAGAGAGAGAGAGAGAGAGAGAGAGTATAGTCTTAATCCTATACGAGGGTCTTTTCTCATGTTTTTCCCAGGCTGGGCTGAGGTCAGTGCGGACCCCCCCCCCCCCCCCCCCCCACCCCCTTCAACACACACACACACACACACTCCCACCTTTAAGACCTCTTTAGATGCCCCCCCCCCGCAATCCCTCCACCCACTCTGGATTGGAGGCCCTGCGGACCTGTGTTCCCAAACTGTCCTCACTTTGTTCTCTTTGTACTACAAGTGATTGTGTGACTCCGGGTGAAAGAAATCCAAGGGAGCCGTAATGATTCTGAAAGAGGAAAAAGAGACACGGGAGGCTGGAGCGGGATCAGGGGAGCACGGAGGAGGTGGAGGTGGAGGGGTGGGGTGGAGGTGGAGGTGGAGGAGGAGGAGGAGGTGGTGGGGTGGGGTGGAGGTGGAGGTGGAGGAGGAGGAGGAGGTGGTGGGGTGGGGTGGAGGTATGGTGGAGGTGGAGGTGGAGGGGTGGGGTGGGGTGGAGGTATGGTGGAGGTGGAGGGGTGCCGCAAAGATCGTAGCGGGACTGGGGGTGGAGGCAAGGAGGGGGGGGGGGCAGTATTAAAACAACAGACCACTCAGAAAGGAGACTATCTCTGCACCTGATCGACCAGCATCATGTGTGCCAAAATGGGTCCCTCTGATCTCAGTTCAAAGACAGCAGGAGAGAGACTCAAAGCTTTCGGGGGTCAGGAGGGAGGGAGGGGAGGGGGGGTGGATGCTGGTGCGGGGAGGGTGGGGGGTGGGGGGGGGGGGGGGGGGTCAGATAGAAAAAAGGCACATCCCCTCTCCCTGGAGCCTACAAATCATTCAGGCAAACACTGACTCAGGGACGTCGAGTGCAAACGTCGCTCTTAGAGCGAGTGATGCCCTAGCACTGAGTAGGGAAACCCAGAGGCCTTTACTTACCGTCACTAACCTTACTGTGTGTGTGTGTGTGTGTGTGTGTGTGTGTGTGTGTGTGTGTGTGTGTGTGTGTGTGTGTGTGTGTGTATGTGTGTGTCAGCCAAAGTGCTGGTGGCCTGTCCTTGGGCTGAGCAGTATACTGAATTGGAAACCTTCTTCTGCGGCCAGTGAACAAAGCCGCGGGGCCTGATTGCCTTACCAGTAAAACTAATAGTGGGGGAGTTCTGAGGGGCTCCCAGGCCCCGCTCCGGAGCCAGCTGCTTTCAAAGGCAGCCGGCCGGCTAGTGCAGGGCCCGCCGCTCCGCCAAAAAAAAAAAATCCCCCAAGTCAAGGAAACTCCGATAGGTCGGCGTCAAAAAGTTGAGAACACTTAAAATACGATAATGGCATGTCAGCGACGGAGCACTCTTGTGTCGTAAATACACTGCACCCCCCCCCCCCCCCCATCTCTTCCACCACCACCCCTCAACCCGCTTCTTTTTGCGTCTCGGTGAGCAATCTAACATTGGACGCCTTGGGATTTGTTTGGCCGCAGGAAAAAAAGACGCGCTTTTCGTTCAAAAAATTTACGTCCCCGCTTTGGCCCGAAGATACAGTAATGGAATGTTTTATGGCTCGCTCTCAGACTCAATTTCCTCCTGCCGCATTTGCGCGTTTATGGTGAAGAGGGCTCCGGCCAATGCCTCCTCCTCCTCCTCTTCGTCCCCCTCCTCCTCCTCGGTGTTTTCCATGATGGCCCCTGTGATGTGGCGACAGTGTAATTGTAGTGGCACGGCGACACGGCATCACCACGACATTACAGCATTTTCTCCCCCCACCAACACACCCTGGTGTACGATCACGCTGAGCCACAGAGCCAGCGCGGCAGCAGGAGCAGCAGCATTAGCAGGAGCGGCAGCATTAGCAGGAGCGGCAGCATTAGCAGGGAGCAGCAGCATTAGCATTAGCGGCAGCATTAGCAGGAGCGGCAGCATTAGCAGGAGCGGCAGCATTAGCATTAGCGGCAGCATTAGCAGGAGCGGCAGCATTAGCAGGAGCGGCCGCGCTGGTGTGAGTCAGAGAAAAAGTGATGTCATTATCAAACACTCAGCGCGGCCCAGATGGAAACTTCATCTGTGAAAATCCTGAGGTTTTTTTTCTTTTCGTTTTCTTTTTCTTTTTTTTTTGTCAGGCAAGGAGGGGTTTTTGCGAGAGGCAGAGGTGGTCAACCACTCAGTGGTTCTTACTGATTCAA
>NC_055957.1:47702816-47707816 GCF_018492685.1 Alosa sapidissima | reverse complement strand
AGTTCACCTTGTCTCAACCAATTTCATTTTATCTATGTGTGTATGTGTGTGTGTGTGTGTGTGTGTGTGTGTGTGCATGCAGTTTGTCTCCAAACCACTGGCTCCCACTGATATCACACCTTTCATTAAAGAGTTAGGAGCAAAGCCCCCCTGCTGCTTTTGCAGGCAAATCACTGCAGCTGTGAAAGAGATCTATAAAAGTGGCCCGCAATTGCAGGCAGAGGAAAAATGAGGCAGTACACGGATGAACACACACACACATACACACACATACACACACACACACACACACACTTACACAACACACAGTCACACAGGCACTTCCAAAGACATGATTGCACACATACTCACACACAAACAAGAACAGTCGCAAACACTCTCCCACCTCCCCTCACATACACACACACACACACACACACACACACTTTTCCCGTAACAAGCTGAGTCCCCAGACCATACTACAACTCCCTGTAAATTTACACAAATGCCCTGTCAGAGAGTGAGACATTGGTGTGTGTGTGTGTGTGTGTGTGTGTGTGTGTGTGTTGGTGTGTTGGTGTGAGGTAGAACTTTAGTAACAGGCAGGCACAGTGAGAGGGAGAGTGGCTCGTTAGACCAGCTAACTGTGCAGAATAACACGATGATTTGCTGTCCTGGACTAAGCTGTTCTTCAGCTCTCTCCTCTGCCACAGACCACCTCTACTGGGGAAGAGACCATCTACTGCTACTGCCCCTATACCACTGTCCTCTTACTGCATTTTGTCTGTCCACACACACACACACACACACACACACACACACACACACACACACACACACACACACACACACAAATATTGATACCTAGCCTACTCTGCACACATTTTACCTATGATATCTTTCCCACTATGAATGCATGCATTTTGTGTGTATGCCTGTGTGTGTGTGTGTGTGTGTGTGTGTGTGTGTGTGTGTGTGTGTGTGTGTGTGTGTGTGTGTGTGTGTGTGTGTGTGTGTGTACGCCTGTGTGAGTGTGTGTGTGTATGTGTATGCCTGTGTGCGTACGTGTGTGTATGCCTGTGTGAGTGTGTGTGTGTGTGTGTGCGTGTGTGTGTATGTGTTTATGCATGTGTGAAGAATTGGACCCCCCCCCCCCACTCCTCTCTCGGTTCCTTAGAGATGCTCAATCCACTCGGGTGATAAATCAGAGCCAGTGTTAATTGGTATGAAAACAACACTTTGGCAGTATATAATGTTTTATGTGTCTTTCATGTCCTTTATTATAATACTAATGAGCGGCGGTATATCAGGGGAGCCCTGCTGCTCGGCTGGGCCCCACCGGTGCCTTGCTCGCTGTGCCGGCGCCGGATAAGCTCCTTAGCGGGATCACCGGGATATTCACACCGAGCCACAGCACAGGCGGAACACAATCAGGAGCAACCACCCCCCACACCCCCCAACATCCCGGCCCACCCCCCTCTCAAACCCACCCACCTCTCATTTGCAATCGGTAATTAGTATGCAAATTAGCCCTGGGGACCACACAAGTACTAGTGTATTACAAGGGTCTGATTATGACTCCTCAGAGTCCTCGGGGAAGGAGGGTAGGAGTGCTGAGAACCTCCTCACCTCGCGATGCTTGATTTCTCTCTCTCTCTCTCTCTCTTTCTCTCTCCCTCTGTCACTCTCGCCCTCCATCTTTCTCTCTCTCTTCCTCTGTCACTCTCCCTCTCCATCTCTCTGTCTCTCTCTTTGTCTCTCTCTCTCTGTCTCTCTGAAATGCATTTCAAGTTCAGGCTTAGGGCAAAAATGCTGAAGTAATGAATGGCAATTGCAATGAGTCTCTCTCCAAATGGGGCATGTTTACTTCAGCATGACACCCTCTTTCAATTAAGCTCATCTCCATATTGTCTTCCTGCAAACATACCACTATAAACAGGATCTTACGGCTTTATCGCCACTCAGCGTGTTAACGCAGCATCTCAGAGCAGCGTGTAGACAATATAGACAGAAGAAATGCCTGCAATGGCGGACCAGGTCTTATCTTCTTCTTTTCTTTTGCACACCTGCTGACTCCAGGCCTGCAGAGAGGTAGCACCACCCTTCTCTCCACCACCACATCTCCCCTCCGCTCCCCTCTCCTGTGACCCTGACTTAAGGGGAACAGAGAGGCGAGCGGGATCCATAGCACCTTGGCTGCCCTCTGCCTTTGTTCTGTGTGTTTGGCGAGGCGGCGGGCCGAGCGATCGGCAGGGAGAGATTACAGGTGTATTGATGGGCTGAGATTAGGCTCTGGAGAGGCTTCTGAGGAGCAGCGTGCACGGGGCTGCTCTCAGGAACGCCAGAGCCCCAGACCCCCATTAGGGGAACATGCAGGGGAGACTGGAGAGGGAGCGCTTGGTTCAGTGTGTATGTGTGTGTGTGTGTGTGTGTGTGTGTGTGTTCTCTCTAGTTTACCCTGCGTGCCCTTGACTGGCCAGTCGATCTAGCCCACTCCCAGCGTGTCCGATCAGGCCTGTGTTGGCTCGGAACTGGCCACTGGGCCATTGATTTGTGCATTTGTTGGAACTGAGAGGATTTGTGCTGTGCTGCCCAGTGTGTGGTTTTAGAGCTGCCCAGTGAGCAGTGAGATGCATGAGTGTGTGTGTGTGTGTGTGTGTGTGTGTGTAAACATGGTAAAATAAATATGTCTCATCTGCATGTAATTGCACCCTGTTTGTACTCCTCACACCCTCTCTCCTCTCCCCACATCCCCCCACTTTTTCTCCTCTCTCTCATCATCCTCATCCCTCTCTTCCTGTCCATGGGCAGCACTGTGGTGTAGTTTTGTTTAGTGTGGTGTGGTGTGGTGTGGTGTGGTGTGGTGTAGTGTGGTGTGGTGTAGTGTGGTGTGGTGTGGTGTAGTGTGGTGTGGTGTAGTGTGGTGTGGTGTGGTGTGGTGTGGTGAGGTGAGGTGAGGTGTGGTGTGGTGTGGTGTAGTGTAGTGTAGTGTGGTGTAGTGTAGTGTAGTGTAGTGTAGTGTAGTGTAGTGTAGTGTAGTGTGGTGCGGTGCGGTGCGGTGCGGTGTGGTGCGGTGCGGTGCGGTGTGGTGAGGTGTGGTGTGGTGTGGTGTGGTGTAGTGTAGTGTAGTGTGGTGTGGTGTATGGGTGGTGTATGGGTGGTGTATGGGTGTCCATGGCAGGTCATCAGTTAGCAGTTATTGCCACCCTCTGCTGTCCCTCAGTGCGGCAGACAGGCTGGAGGTTCCAGCACGCCAAATGCACCACCAGGGACTCGTTGGAGAAAGCAAACATTATCGCATACTGGAATGATTTATGAGGGGATGGTGCCCCCCCCCCCCCCCCCCCACACACACACACACACCTCCCAACACACACACACACACACACACAATGCATAGACACTCACACACACTTTGATGGCGCTCATAGAGGTGGTGTTTATGGGAGAGGATTAATTTGTTTGCTACCATATTTCACTGGCTGAGAAGAGGGAGGGTTGGGAGGGCGTTTGAGTGCAGGGGTGTGGAGGGATGTTATGGAAGCCAACAAGCTACTGCTTATGCTCTGACAGCTGTAATTGTGTAGCACATTAAAATGAGAGCGAGAAGCACCTAGCCCAGCTTTTCTACCCTCTCCCCTGAAAGACAGAGAGGATCTGGGGCAGGGATGGGTGTGTGTGTGTGTGTGTGTGTGTGTGTGGTGGTGTGTGCATGGGGTGGGGGTGGGGGGGTCAAGAAATAGCACCACAGTCTCATCAGGACAAAAAAATGGTTTGAGGAGCACTATACGGTCTGGTATTGGATTTTTTGATGTGCTGATTATAGGTGTGAACCTCTAGAATGCTCCATGCCTTTGGGGCCCTGTAAGTGGAGTGTGTGTGTGTGTGTGTGTGTGTGTGTGTGTGTGACAGCCCTGGCGACGACACTGAATATGCCTGCATCGCAAGGAATTTAGGCTGAAAGGTTTCCAAGACAAGAACGGCAGGGTCAAACCGAATGTCACATGAATAACAATGAATCATGTCATAAATTGGTCGCAGGTACCTGCTGGTCAAGATGGGTCAAGCAACCGCCAATTTTTTACTCAATTACCACTGAGTGACGCTCCCCAAATGTAGCCCACCAAAAAGGCAAGCGAGGGAGGAGGGGGTCCATTTATAACTCTTTTATGAGCTGGTTTTCAGCCTTTCACACAATCTGCATAGCTAGGCAGTCTCTCCGCCTATTGTCTCTCACTCTCTTTCTTGGAAGCTCTTCCCAACCAATAGTCATGCAAGTGACTGAGCAATATTGTGGTGTGTGTGTGTGTGTGTGTGTGTGTGTGTGTGTGTGTGTGTGTGGGTGGGTGGGTGAGTGTGTGTGTGTGAGAGAGAGAGTGTCAGTGCGATCCACCCTAGCACTGTGTCTCTCTCTCTCTCTCTGTCTGTGTGTGTGTGTGTGTGTGTGTGTGTGTGTGTGTGTGTGTGTGTGTGTGTGTGTGTCGGCACTCACAGTGAGGTTAGTGGAGCTTAATGATGCTATTCTGCCACCATCCAGGAGCTCAATGGTGCGCCTTTTCAAGGTGGACAGCTCCCCAAAAAGGGTTAAAGCCCAGAGAGGGGCTCCTACCCCCCTGGGAGTCCACACCCCCTGGGGAGCCGGCATTGTCTCCTTGGGCAAACATTCCCACAGAAAGGGGAAAAAGCCATTTGGTTCCCCCGGCTTGCGCCCCTTTCTCTGCCTGAGGAGGTCTTCCCCAGTCAACAGCTGGACATGACGTGACAAATTGGAGGCTTTGTCTCTCCAAGGAGGTAGGGGCACTGGAGGCTGAGCGTTCTGGTGGTGGCCAACGGGGGTGGTGTGTGTGTGCATACGTGTGTGTGTGTGTGTGTGTGTGTGTGTGTGTGTGTGTGTGTGTGTGTGTGTGTGTGTGTGTGTCTGTGTGTGGTAGGGACTAAGGGACTGACACTGAAAGGATGCGGGTAGCCAGAGAATGCATTGTGAATCACCCTGACACAATGGAAATTGCCCGTCTTAAAGG
>NC_055957.1:47660316-47697816 GCF_018492685.1 Alosa sapidissima | reverse complement strand
TTTCCTCTTATAAGATTTTGTTTACAGCCTGGCTCCATGATGATGGTGTTGGTTAGACGTCTCAGCCCAATACAGCCCAACCCAGCCCTCACTCTCCCGCTTTTGTGGCGAGTTTTGTTGTGTTAATAAAACTGCATTCCATGTCTCCTAATGGCCCCCTGAATGCAGTGTGCAGGCAGGCAGACAGGCAGCATAGCGTAGCGGGCCTGGAGGAAACCCAAACACGCCTCCTCCACCCTCGGCCCCCTCTGCCTCTTGCCCCCATGCCCAGTGCAGCTCAGTGCAGATGGATACTGTTAAATGTCACCGAGGCGCTGATAGTGTCTGCTGATAGGGATGCGCCCGCGGTGGGGGAAGAGGAAGAGAGGGCCGTTTGATGTGGCCCTGAAAGGCAGGCGGGATTAATGGGAGCTGCTGCTGTGGTGCGCTGTGGTGCGGTGGTGGTGGCTGGCCGCCACACCTGTGGGAGAGCGGATGTGTCTGTAACTCTCAGTCACCCACAGACACCATGAGGGTGTGTTAAAGGGCAGCTGTGCAGGTGTGGAAATATGTCTGTGTGTGTGTGTGTGTGTGTGTGTGTCTGTGTGTGTATGACAGAGGACAGAGAAAGAGTAAGAAAGAGAGAGGGAACAATGAATAATTTCAGTACAGTGGAAATCAGACTCTACAAGCTTCTTTATGCATCACTAACAATGTATCCGTAACAGTTACAGTAGACAGTTATAATGACAGTTATAATGTGTAATACCACCGACATACTGTATCTCACTCTCACTTTGTATCGAGACACTACTTAAATACTCTGATGTAAACAATCCTAGCTGAGCATTAGCTCTGTAGAATGTGTCTGCACCATGTTGACCATCTATGACAGGCAGCTCAATCAGCCAATCCCCCAGCAGCCTCCCCCCTGGAGGTGAAAGGTCACGTTGTTGCAGTCCTTCCCAGCGCTGGGGCCGTGAGCGAGGAGCTCAGGTGTTTGTCTGTGGCCAGACAGGGTTTATGAGGTGTCACCACTGGCCCCCTCTCTCCAGACCATTGGCTCTCTGCTCTATTAACTCCCACCTCTGGCCCTCAGATAGAGCCATCTCCGGAGCTGAAGGAGGTGGAGGGGGAGGCGGACTCAGGCTCTCTCCTCTCCCCTTCGGCTAGCAGTGGAGCCGGAGCCAGCAGACATGGGTGGTTTGGCTCCTGCAGGAAGGAACTTATGGAGTAGCACAAACAAGAGAGGTCCTAAATTTAAGTACTCGAGCGTTCCACGTGTTCCTCTACGAGCCTCGTGGGCACCCGTTGAGTTTCGGCCCGCGAGCGCTGACTGGGAGCGCCATAAAAAAAAAACACCAATCACCCCTCCCCGCGCAGGAACAAGAAATAACAGTGTATCAAATCCAGCTGAGCCATAGTGACACCTGTGTGCGGTTTTGCCGGTGAGCCAAAACAATGTTGAGTGGACGCGAGTCCGTTCAGCCCTCAGCCGACACATTTGAGCCGTGCTGGAGACCTTGGCCTCGTCCTTCCCATCTATTCCTGTCGAGGCTTATTAGGCCCCCCCCCCCCCGCTCCAATCCCTCTTACCAACTAACTGGACTGCAGCTGATGCAGATCTGGCTGAAATTCGGGCCACATCTGGGCCACATTCGCCGCAGCACCAGCTTCTTTCTGGGACAGGTCAGCGACCCGCATGCCTGGGCCGATGGCCCCAGCACCAGGCTGGCGGCTGCTCCTGTGGGCCTCTCCTCCTCCTGGCCACCCGCTGTTGTGACTCCTGACAAGTCCTCCAATTTGCTCGGCTGTGTGAAGAGCTGGGAGGCCATTGATATCTTCCCATTTATAAATGATCAGGCCTCCGCTCTCAGGTTACGCCTAAGGGGAACTCAGAGGGGATGGAGGAAGAGAGCGAGAGAGAGAATGAAAGAGAGAGAGAGAAAGAGAGGGAGAGAGAGAGAGAGAGAGGGAAGCAAGGTTGTGTCTTTACCCACAGCACCAATACCCCCCAGTCCCCGTCCCTCCTCCACATGAGCGTTCACACTCATGCTCAAATGCACCGCACTCCCGCCAGGGTGACTGCCATCCCGGGAGCTGCCACATACCAGATGCAGCATGCCCCATTGATCCACTCCCTTCTCAGATTTAACACAGGCCTATCGGTGGGAGGCCTCGGGGACTTCTCTCTCATACCGTGTGTACGTGTGTGTGTGTGTGTGTGTGTGTGTGTGTGTGAGACGTATGTGTGTGTGTGTGTGTGTGTGTGTGTGTGTATATACACTGCAGAGGCCACTGCACAAACAGTGTGGCCCTGTCACTAATGAAGGTCGAAAGGATACTACAGCTGCACTCTATGAACACCCGTATAACATCCCATGTAGAAAATATGAAGACGGTGCTGCTGCCAATATACTAAAAAGCAAATGATTAGAACATTAATCAATAGAATCTCCTCATGGGGGACTGGGGGGGTACTGCTGTGTCAGCAGCAATGAGATATGCATCGATTTGGTGTGTGAGTCCGTGCCTCCCACACACACACACACACACACACACACCCGGACAGCAGGTATAATGTTAGCTTAACCCCCCCCCCCCCCCCCCAAAAGCTGAGGGACAGTTTTACACACACATGCACACACGCACACACACACACACACACACACACACGCACACACACAGGCATAATCACACACACAAAACAAACAACAAAACAAACACCTAGCCCAAAACCAGAATATCTCTGAAGCGTGTTAGTAAAAAGTGCCAAATGCCTTAGGCGTTACTCAGCAGGGTGGGTTTCAGCTGACAGGAGAGAGAGAGAGAGAGAGAGAGCAGCTTTGCCCCATGCTGCGCCGCTCGAAAGTCGCCCCAGCCACCAACCCCCCTCCCAGCCACCAACCCCCCTCTAGCCCCCAGCCTTCCCACCGCAGTGGATCCCTTAAAACCTGATCCTGGCTGATTTTCAGGCCTGCCTGATCGATTTTCCTGGGTGAAAATAAGAGGATACAAAAGCATGTTAGACGCTCTGGAATCAGATCCAATCCATTAGGGGGGGGATCAATACACACACGGCAAAAGGGAGAAAAGAGAGCCCTGAGTGTTGACAAAACCAAATAAATATAGATGCGCAAAGAGAGCAGAAATTAGATTACTGTCAAAGAATCTAAGCACAACACTTTTAACCCCTAACCTAACAATCTGTGTTTACACCGCAGCGCAAGGACGAGGGAGGGGACTCGGTGCAGCGCGGGGTAGCACGGTGCAGACATGGCACACATGTGCTCCCGTGGCTGTGCAGGCGGCCTGCGGTCTCAGCAGCACTGACACAGCGCCATGGGGCCACAGGGCTCCAGGGTCCCAGTCAGCCAGTGCAGGCACCGAGGCTAATCTGCCGGCCTGCAGTCCCAACACAGAGCTTATTTTTAACCACACTTCTATTCAAAATAGAAAGCGCAATCAGTGGATTATTTTTAATGAGTTGTTTAAAGAGATGCTTACGAGGCCTCAAGGGTGCTTGGTTTTGATTGAAATGAAACATGATTAATCTAAGGAGGCAGAATGTCTAATGAGTTCTGTTTCTCTCTTTTTTCTGTTTCATGTGCGGTCCATTCATCTTCGATCTGCATTGCAGGTAAGTGTTTTTACTACCGAGTCTAATAATGTTTTAAACATGTCAGTCATTTCCCTGCATGTATGCCACACACTTCCACCTCTCTCTCTCTCTCTTTCTCGCCCTCATTTTCTCCTTCTCTCGCCATCTATTAAAACACCCGGCGAGCATCGTTCGGAACCAAAAGAGACTCGCTACACTGACTCCTGGAAGTCAGCGCACAAGCTTGGCAACATATAACCCGGCAATTATTGCCTGGTGCCATGAGCAGAGCTGGGCACAGCCATGTTACTTTATTTTAAGTGCTAGCAGAGAGAGAGAGAGAGAGAGAGAGAGAGAGAGAGAATTGGTGTGGGGTGGTGGCGGCGACCTGCAGGAATGCAGACACCCTTACCCCCTTCCCCTTCCACTCCCTAATCCCTCCTCCACATAACACACTGGCTGCAGCGCCCGGGGTCTGTGTGCCAGATGGTGCCTCGGCACGGGTACACGAGACTGGCACCCTGAACGGCGTGCCCACACCTATGCCCAGGCCTCATGCCACCATGCCACTCCGTCTCCAGACACCGCCGTTCGCCCGTAAATCCACCACATGCATTCCCCTCCCCACAGCCATAATGCATGCTTTTCTGAAGTGAGTCCAGTGGCGTGTGTTGCTGTTTGTGTTTGTGCATGTTTGTGTGCAGCATGGCAGCGAATTGAGTCCCATTTGGGAGCATTTAAATCAAACGACAATATAAAGAGAGAAAAAAACACACACTTCCAGACATGCAGCATAGCTATGTTATAACATAAGAAAGTGGGATATTGACAGACAGGTATCCACTTTGGGCACCGACTTCAAGTAATAATTGCCAAAGCCAAACGCGTCAAACTAGCTTTGTCTATGGGTTTGTCGGAGCAGAGGGATAGATAATTAGCTCTGAAAGATAAAAGGATTTGATGGCTGCAGCTGACCAGCAGCTGTTGGCCCTGGGCACATATCCTTGTCCTTTCGCCGGTCCAGGAGGGACAGGGGTTTGCCCCGTCTCTAAGACGACCCCTGCAGTTTCCTCTCTCTTTATCTGTTCATCTGTGTGTTGATGCATCGCGGCCTACCCCCGACCCCCCTCCCCCACTCCTAAATCCATGTGTCCCCACTGCCATCCCCAGCGCCTGGCCACCACCAGCGTGAACGAGGTGCCACTCAGGTGGTTCCCATTGATTTCCACTGCACAATCGTGTCCTCTCCAGGTGTAAACAAGCTGGGGCGTATCGATGGCACTTGACTGATCAGGGCTCACTGGCAGCACTGTGGGTCAATAGCATCTCCTCTGACAAAGACTTTGTGTTTGGGGAGTGCAGGGTGGGAAGGGAAAGAATGGGGTGAGGCAGGGGAGGATGCCAGACTGAGATTAGACATTCATATCCGCCGACGGCGGCTGCCATAATTACACGCGGTAATTTCATGTTTTCCCTCGTAATGGCCTCAAAGCTATGGATTCACTTTCGCTTAATTGTACGAGCCATCCCCCATATCTATGAATGTGTTTTTTTTTACCCTCCTGTTTGTTTGCAATGTCAGACTTTAATGGCGTCAAGTTGAAGGCAGCAATTTGTCTCACAGAGAAAATGCATGGCTGCGATGATTTGGGTGTTTGGTTTCCTCATTGTCAAACGTTCAGCCTCCACATATTGTCCTTATGCTCTGAGCAGATATATCATACCGCTGTTAATAACACAGGGCTCACAGAGGGCTGACAGATAGGCCAGGAAATGCATTCGGAGGTGTAACTCAAGCTAGATGTATTCCCCAAGAGGAGACATGGCAGCATCCATTCAAAGGGAATAACACATCCCATTTAAGGGCTCGATCGGTTCCTTTGGCAGGCGCTACACAGCTGGCGAGGAGCTCGCCATCCACACTGGGCTGATAGAGAGTTTGGTGTCTCCTAATAAGGAAGCAGTCCAATGGAACAGCATGTTGTGTCGGCCTTGTTATATTTCTTCGAAGGGTTTCGAAATAATAATAAAAAAAATGGATATAAAAAGCGTAATATAAAAAGCTTTATTTGCGCAAAAAAATATTTCCTTCAGAGTCTGTAAATTCCCCAGTAAAAATCCACCCGTTCATTGTGTTTCAGTGTTTGTTTTTTTCATGTAGGTTTGCAGGGTCTCTGATAATTTGCCTGTTGGACAAGTTGAGATTTCTGTTTTGTGTGCGAGGGAGAGAGGACAGGGGCTTATTGTCACGTCTCAGCTTTAAGTTAGATGCAGCTCCATCATCTGAGGAGGCCATATTGGCAGCTGTGCTGCCCCCCCCCCCCCCCCCCCCCCCCCCCCACACACACACACACATACTGTACACACTCCCCTCCTCTCGCTACTAATTGGCAGCAAGGAGAGCCCGGGCAAGAGAGTGAGAGAGAGCGAGAGAGAGAGAGAGAAAAATGGAAAACCCATTAATGTTCGGTAATCATTGGGCCAAGTAATAGTTATCAGCATTTTAGGGGCAATATTATTACCATGTAACGAAGGGCTTGATTACTTTATTAGCCTCTTCAAGTCATTCTGCTACCGCTTACCAAGTCGACCCCGAAGACTCTTCCTCTGTCTCCCTTCGGCGGCGCACCCCATGAAGAAATCAAATTATGGGGGCTGCACGTTTAAATCACGGACCCCTTACCCCAAGTGACATAAAAAATGACCATGGGGGGGTTACTCAGAGTTCAGGGCGGATAATGAAACAGGCAGGGAGGTAATAGCAGCAGAAGAGGTGTTCTGAATATGGGGGGGCAACGGGAGGGGTTAATAACAAGGGGTTCACTCAGAGGCTATCTCCTCCGTCTGACCCACGGCGCTACCTCCCTGTCTCTTGGAGTACTCCTCACACTCACACCTCCATGTGGACTGGAGACGGGGGGCAGGACTGAGTGAATGATCTCACTTTATCCGTCAGGATCTGATCGATAACAAACGGAACCTCGCCGCTCTGTGTACAAATATTAATGAGCTCCGCCGTCCTTTGGTGCTGAAAAGCAAGGTGCTCTTTCCATCCCTCCCTCCCTCCATCCCTCTCTCCAGCACCGCCAGCTCTGACGTGCTCTTGCTCTCTAGTCTGTCCAACGCCAGCTCCCCCGAGCGCATTAGCGTGACGGCGATGCACTACACGCAGCACATGTCGCCTTTTGAGACGGATTGTCGGACAGGCTGCCGGAGACTCGTGCACTAATATCAGTCATTAGCGTCGTGCCTGCAGCAGGCTGTGCACTCGCAGAGACAGAGGGGACGGCGTGATCCGACCCAGATGGCCACGGAGCACTGCAGGTGTGCTCGCCTGGCTGACACCTGTCTGTGTTTGCAGGCTGTTGCACCAGTGTTTTGGTGCTCCCCTGCCCTCATTACCCAATGCCTCCTCTTCCCACCTCCGGCGGCTTTCGGAGAGGGAAACATCTCGTGACTTATGACCTAGGTAGACTACAAAGCTTCCTGTTTGCAATTCTGCCGCTGTCTGCCGTAAAGGGAGGTCAGAAGACAAGAGGGATCTGTTACACTGGTTAATACCGCTCCGTAAAACAAAAAACAATCCTACCATGGAAAACGTTGGTGAAATGAGAGTTTGCTAATCATTTTTAATTTTCCTCCAAATTATATTCCAACATAGCAAGGTTCTAGTGGCTCCATAAACTGATGACATCCCCACCCTGACTGATCCCCCACTACACAACTACCAGCCAAACACAGTCTAGCGTTTTGAATTAATAAAATAGACACGATCATGCTGTTACCTCTTTTTTTCATAAATCAGGGGTCTCCAGTCTTCATGACCTTGAGCCTCATGCCCTCAACCACCACCCCCCCCCCCACTCACCCCCCGGCTCCAAACACTAAATTGGGCTTTAATTCCCTCTGCCTCTGTGACCAAACGGAAATAAAAAGCCCATTACGGCGCCCTACCGGCAGGCTGTTGTTGACTGTCTTTTATGACGGCCGGTGGCCAGCGGCAGTAGCGGCAGCGATAGAGGGGGGGGGGGATTCTGGGATGGATGTGGGGAGTGAATGGAGCTGATGTCTTCATTTAGAGCAGGTCCCCACGGTGCAGCTCCGCCACTGAGCCCGTGCAGTGTGGTGCGGTGTGTGTCTCTCTCCGCGCCTGCCTGCGTAGGCCGAGGCAGCGGCGGCCCGCCAGCCGGGTGATTAGTAGTAAAATTTTAATGGGGATCCATACATATGTCTAGCTGTCATTTTTATGAGGGCGTTTATACAGGCACGACTCTGGCTCGCCAAGGCGTGCGGGCGGACGCGTGCCTGGGGGAGACGAGGTCCAGAGGCAGAGACGAGGAGAAGACGAGGAGCCCGTCCTGTCCCAGCCTGTCCCAGCGGGCAGTGGAGGAGGTGTGTGTGTGTGTGTGTGTGTGTGTGTGTGTATGTGTGTGTGTGGAGGGCAGGCGGAATGTGATGAGAATGCTGCTGAGTAAGAACAAAGATAAAAGGGTTTGTTTGACATTTGTGGGGCTGCATAGGTAATGTGTTCTTCAAGACCAAGCCCAAGTGAAGGGACACAAGCTCATGTCACACACACACACACACACACACACACACACACACACACACACACACACACACACACACACAAAACACTATGTTCAGCTGCAATCTTTCGATGTAATTGAGGTGGAACTTAGTGGGAAAATACTGGGTGTTGTAAATAATATCTCTGGCATTAGCACAGATAACAGGTGAACTGGCTCATAAAGAGAAAACACACTGTAGGTATGTACTATCATTTTTATGGTCCTTGTCATTCCATATAGACACTGTATACTGTATGTGTAGGTCTGCACATACACACAGCTGAGACTTGCATGCAGTCAGCGTTCCCATGATTGATAAGAGGAGGGGTATCGAAGACCAGCTTAGGGGACTCTTCTATAGATAGATAGATAGATAGATAGATAGATAGATACTTTATTGATCCCCAGGGGAAATTCAAGAAATATATATATATATAGCGCAATATAGCGCAACCGTATCCTCTTATAAGACTCTAAGTCATAACCCACGACAGGTTGTATGGACTTCAGCACTCCCTCCGTGTGTGTATGTGTGTGTGTGTGTGTGTGTGTGTGTGTGTGTGTGTGCGTGTGTGTGTTTGTGTGTTTGTGCGTGCGTGCGCGTGTGTGTGTGTGAAGCCACGCGTTTCTTAAAGAGGGACCTGGGGCGTGATCCAGGAAGGGCCAAAGTCCAGCTCTGTGTCCCATAAATGGCAGGTGGAGACTCTAATGGTGGCGGCTCTGGCAGGCCGCACGTCTTATCGCCGCTCTGTTTTTCCACCCTATCTGGGAGCTCTGGGTGGCGGCTCGGGCCCTGAGTAAATAAATACAGTCAGGGGTCAGAAAGGCAAAGGCCTCCGAGAGGTGAGATTACGTCACGTCGATTGATACCCAGGAAAAGAAATGGGTGGTGGTGGGGGTGGGGGTGTGGAGGTGTGGGGCGGTGGTGGATGAAGTACTTCGGAAGGCGAGGCGAGGCATTGAGGCTTTTGTCGTAACAAGTAGCGTAACAGAGTTAGATGCCTGTCACACCTGCAGTGGGGGCCCCAGGAGTGATAGCTGGAGTTTACTAATAGCACCCTAATGAGAGGAGATGCGGCAGGCAAGTCCTTTATGTGGAGCCGGGGGGGGGTTGTGGAGTGGGGGTGGTGGGTTGGTTGCCGGTTGCCTCGGAGGTGACCCCTCAACAAGACCTCGCTCCCCTCCGCGGCCCTGATGTAATTAACACCAGGGAGCGCGGGGTTAAGGCGAGGTTGCTGCCGCCGAGGGTGCGAGAAGCTCAGCTCCGCCAGCGACCTGGGAGGGAATAAAATCGCCCCGGAATTAAATCAGAGAGTATGTGTGTGTGTGTGTGTGTATGTGTGTGTTTGTGTGTAGTGTGTGTGTGTGTGTTAAGGGTGGGGGTGGGGAGGGGATGGTTCCTGGTGGGGTCTGAACAGGGGCTCAGATGGGGTAGAAACCGCCCCCCAACCCCCCTAACCCCTCGTCTGAAAGGCCAGACCAGAGCATGACCGCCATGGCACATCCTAGCTGCACCTCAATCAACACCCACCACAGGGCAGGCCACACATAGCCGCCGTTACGGAGCGCTGCGATTAGGTTAGGTGTTTATTATTAGACATAATAACAACGACCAGTAGCAGAGATTGTTGTGAGAGTGGCATTACGGCAAGCACATCAAAAAAAGTGCTCACAGAATGAACACACGCACAGCTCTGGCTCATTTCCTCGAGTGTGTGTTTGGGGGGGGGGGGGGGGGGGGGGTTGTCCTCTCTTATCTGCCAACTAATTCCCTCTTCTGTTGCTTTTCTTAGGCTCCGACCTCACTGCCGTAAATGGGCACGCTTGTTCTTTAGTGCAGATAACCTCCAGTGGGGCTAGCAGATAGAAATCAGCCTCCCTCAGAAAGGATGACCGCTTACACAGCAACACCCCCCGACACACTCTCACAGACACACACACACTCACACACACACACACACACACACACACACACAGCGTCATAATAACCGGCATTCAGGCGGTCCCATCTATCAGCGCCATGCTATCGACCTAGCACTGCTCTGGCCACAGATGCTGGGGCTATTAGCCCCCTTTTGTTTGTTTTGAATGCGAATAGAAAAGGAATTGGCGCGTTTTTGATCTTATTGTCGGTAACTCTACCTCCCCGGTGGCCCGGGAGAAAACCAATCCTAATCCGGTTAGTGGAGGCAGCATCAGGCCCTGTAATGTTTCTGAGGGGACCATACTATGGTGACAGATAATAAGGTAAATGGTAGCGAGCAGTTAGCTTCAGCTAAAGGTACCCTCCCTTTCTCTCTCTCTCGCTCTCTCTCTCTCCCTCACTCTCCCTCTGCCTTAGACGGGAGCATGATTGGTTTGGAATTTATGGCAGACGTAAGTATGTATGATTGATAGGCCTGGCTTTTAAACACAGGCTCCAGTGTTGTCTGTTTATACTCGCGGAGACCGCATGGGATCTCTGAAACGTGATGTGACTTGACCATAGCTGACTGGAAATCATCTGTGGTTTCCCAAAAGTTAAAAAGGGACAACAATTTCATTTCAGCCAATTTTCAGTCAGTTATGGTAAGTCAAGCTGAGTTTTAGAGGAAGCGAGTGCTCATTATTCTAATATAAGCAAGTGAGAGCCATCTTTGATGAGGTGAGAGGAGAGGAGAGGAGATGAGAGTATCACAGTGCATATGTGTGTGTGTGGGTGTGTGTCCAGGGTCCTGCCTGGGGAGGCAGAAACGTGATCCACCCACAGATACTTCCTCTGTCCTCTGGAGTTCCCCTCCAGCAAGGTGCCCTGACCTCTGTCATGCCACTGGTGTCAGTGTTTGTCTGTTTTTGTGCTTGTATTTCTGAGTGTATCTTTGTGTGTGTGTGTGTGTGTGTGTGTGTGTGTGTGTGTGTGTGTGTGTGTGTGTGTGCATCTGTACATGCCCTGTTTTCCACAGTAGTTGTGACAGACAAACTGATTAGTATGCCACTGTTTCTCTGTTTCCTCAAGTCCCCGTGTTTGCCGTAGTGATTGAATTATCACCAAAGACCAAATCGTACATCATTGTATCACACAGATAGTCATCCACACACAATCGCAATACAAACACAGACATACACACATAAATACACACACAAATATACACACACACACACATACACAAAGCACACAGAGACAGAGACACAGGCACGGCGTGATAAGTAGCTGTGAGTAATTGCCACTCACTCACAGGCAGCTGCTGGCTCTTGTTTACATGATAACTGATTACCCTAATTTTGAGAGCTGCCTGATAAATAGTTGGTCATTCTGTCAGGCCATGGGAGAGGCAGGGCCATAATACCTTTTTGATTATTCAATAAATAACCCATAATTCGACATTGATTAGACTGTGAATGTGGTGTGTCTGAGGGGGATGTGAGGGGGTCTGGTATTGACCCTTGTGGTCAGTGCCTCACTGACCACTGGTCACTAAGGTCACTCCCCTGCGTTGGCCTGGGCCTCTCCAGGCAGGGCTGATCTCATTAGAGCATGGGTCATTCGTTTGCTATGCCTCCCACCAGCAAATGTAAATCTGTGCCTAATGGGGGGGACCACTTAATAACATTGAAAATGATCCTGTTGCCTCGTGACGAGTGGCACTACGCCGATGTTTTTTTTACAACCGAGACCCACCGAAGCCTGCCTGCCCGGGCCTGGCTCGGGCCCCATAGATTTTTTCATTGCTCTGAAAAATGGTTTGTTTGCTAGAGCACACCCCCCCATTCTCCACGCCACTGACACTGATCCAGTTAATGTGCAGTCAGTGCGGCCGACCTCCGCGGCGGATCGTGTATCATTTTCCTGATGTGGCCATTGGTGGGTACTGATTGGAGTTATTGGAGTCTTCCTGATGTACTTATTGGACTATTGATCCCGGAATGTTTTGCCTTCTGTCCGTTTCCTTTTCATTTATATGCAGAGCAGATGCCCTTGTACAGGGGCGAGGCAGAGCCCTTCATGTTCCTGCCTGTCAGCCCACCCCCCCCCCCCCCACACACACACACACACACACTTCAACCCAGCGCCCCTCCTTTATGACATCACTCATCATGACAACTGGGCCCTGGGTGTCTTGTCAAGAGGACAAGCCATCACTCTATTGGACAAATCTCAGGGTGAAAAATGGCCGTCGCCTTTGAGAAGCTCGGTAAATGACTTTCCACAGCAGATGCATTGCTGCTCTGGATTTTCTTTTTTTTTGTGTGTGTGTTGCCTATTAAATACCTTCTCTCAATTGCCCATTATTTCCCCCTATAAAACCCATGCAGACTGCACGATTTTCTCCTCCGCCCGCCACCACCCTCACGTCTCTTTGTTTCGGAAAACATGCTTCACATGCAACAAAAAAAGGGGGCCTAATGAAGTGAAACGTTTGATGTTGTAAATAAAAAACAGACCGGGCGCTGGGGTGCAAGGCTTAGCAAGCGCACAGGCTGATCATAGGTGTGGAAAGTCAATCTTTTAAAGAAGCCTGAGTAAAAACGACAAAAAAAAAACTAAAGAAAGAGAGGGGGGGGGGGGGGGGGGGGGAAACGATTCCTCTCAGAGAGGCTGCCAAAACAGCTCCGACCGCCTCCCAAGCCCCGGGCCATCGACAGCCCTCTTATTATGCAATTACTGAGAGCTAGATGCTGAGCAGCACTGCGCAAAACGCCACGCCAGAGCCAGCGCCACGCCACACCACGCCACGCCACACCACACCACGCCACACCACGCCACGCCACGCCACGCCACGCCACGCCACACCACGCCACGCCACGCCACGCCACTCCACGCCACGCCACACCACGCCACGCCACGCCACGCCACGCCACGCCACGCCACGCCACGCCACGCCACGCCACGCCACGCCACACCACACCACGGCACAGTCAGCAGCCATGTGAGGCCACGCACGCAGCCCTTGGACGTGTATGTGTGTTTGTGTTTGTGTGTGTCGGCAGACTGGTGGCCTGTGTGTGTGTGTGTGTGTGTGTGTGTGTGTGTGTGTGTGTGTGTGTGTGTGTGTGTGTGTCTGTGTCTGTGTGTCTGTGTCTGTGTGTGTGTGTGTCTGGTCTGTCTGTGTGTGTGTCTGTGTATAGAGAAAGTACCCAAGCTGACCAGCCGAGCAGTTTTTATTAAACGGCGCTCTGCCTGGCCTGATATGTCTTCATCAGCAGTTATGGGAGAGGTAGAGAGAGAGAGAAGAGAGGGAGAGAAATGATTAAGAATCATGACCATTACGCCTCACTTTTGTGTGTGAGGGGAAAATCGTTCCATTCATAATTTATACCCTCAATTACTATTAATAAAGAGATATCTCAGCCTGGGAGAGTGCTGAGGGACAATTACATGTAACGTGGCATAAACGTTTCTATTTGAACGTTTCTCAGCCTCCATTTCTCACCCAAGTTAATAAGAGGGATGATCCCCCTTGACTTCTCCATGAAATTATTGTATGGATATGGTATTCTAATCTATTACCCTCTGTGTCATGTATTCACCCAGTTAATTGGACCGGTGAAGGAAGAGAGAGAGGGAAAGAGAAGAGGGGAAGAAAACGAGTGCAATGTGCAAGAGAGGAGAAGGAACAGGAGATTGGGGGTGGGGGGTGGGTGGGTAATGTGATTGGGGTTAAAGCTGATCTAGGATGGGCAAACACTCATCACAGTAGCGGCCGGAGAAGGTGAGAAGGGTCAGTCTGCACATCACAGCCACATCAAGAAACGCTTTGGTCCATCTGATGCCTTTGCATGTTAACAGTGGAAATGTGCTTAGACGCGAGGCATGTGTTCACACCAGGCTTTTCAGGTGCTGTTTCTCAATATGTGCCAGAGCTGGACGGTGACTCGACACCTGCATGCCCGTAGTGATGTCCAGCTGCGGAATATACCCTGGCACAGCTGCCAAAGCACCATTGCTGTTCCTGGTGTCCGTTGATCTGCCTGTTGCCTGGACATGCTTGAGTGGCCCCGCTGAGGCTCCTCCGGGCAGACAGTGGCTGGCACACTTGGCACGCCTCCTAGGAGCCCATTAGATCCACACACACACACACACACACACACACACACTCACTCACACCTGCATGCCAGCGTAGAGAGCAGAGGGCTGTGATCAAGCTGCTTGCATTTGTCATATAGAAAAGCAAACGCAAAAGCTAACGATCGTTAGCTTGCGCGGCGACTCACGGGCGCTAGCGCTCACTCCATCAGGTATGGCGCCACGTGCCTTTTCCCAGGGCTACAAATGTAATAGGCGGTTTACTCTGTGTTGCCTTTTTTCTAGGAAATGTTTAATGGTCTCTTCATATAAAAACAGAAGTATTCCGTGCTTGTAAAAGGTTCCAGATTGACAGCTTTGCAGACTCCAAAGTGTTCTTCTGGGCCTTTTCAGGGAGGCCTCGGTAGCCTACGAGAGAGAGAGAGAGAGAGAGAGAGAGAGAGAGAGAGAGAGAGAGAGAGAGAGGCTCCAGGTCCACGGCTCCTCCAGGCCAGGGCTCCACAGAGGGTTGGTGGCCCACATTCGCCCTCACTTAGCCACTGGGGACATAAAGCCAGCGCTGTGCCCCCTGCCTCCCACCACCTCCATTTGAGCTGTTAGTGTGGCAGCCCCAGCATACGCCCCCCCACCCCCACCCCTACTCCTACCCCCGCGCCCACCTCTGTGCCAGCTGGGCTTCTCCACGTCTAATCCCCCTCTCCTCTCTGCTTAGGGTGAAGGGGAAGGCGAGCAAGAAAAGGGAGCCATGATGTAACTCCAGTCGAATTCCAATTACCAAAAGTCAATGTTTCACAAAAATAAGCTCCATGCCCTCTCTCTCTCTCTCTTTCTTTCTTTTTTTCTCCCATACACATACACACATGCACAACACACACACAGACATATGAAAACACGCGTAAAAAGCACGCCCACGTACAGCGTTCTGATCGACTCTCTCCCCTCCCTCCCTCCTGGGTTCCTCTCTTGCCCGCCTCACCCTCCCTCACCCCCGCGCCAGCACTTGCCAGGCAGAGCTTATAAAAGGAGACTTCAATGAATGGAGGCTCGGCAGGGAGCCGTGGGCCGCGCCCGCATATCTGGTTTGATTTTAGGGAAATGACTGGATGGCTGCCTGTGGAAAGCGCGGTGGAACATGCACGCGCTCTATTAAAGTCTGGGTGGGGATGGGGGGCTGGCTGCAGGCGGGTGGCTGGGTTGGTTGGTTGCATGGGGGTGAGGGTCTGGAGGCTGGGGCGGTGGTAGTGGTGGTAATGTTAGGGGAGCTGCTGGGCACAGGGATGCGGTTAAGTGGAGGCCCCCGGGGGGCTTGTCTGGGCAGAGTGTGGGTGCTGTGAGGCAGGAAGTTGCGCTGTAAACGGATCCGCGCCGCAGGGAGGCAAGCCAGAGAGCCCACAGCTCTCCCGAAGCCAGTCGGGGACAGCGGGGGACACAACAGTGCGGTAAACAGACGAGCGTCGCCCCCCATACCTCCTCGCCTAGTCCCACATCCAGTTCACTTTTGTGTGTGCGTGTGTGTGTGTGTGTGTGTGTGTCTCTGTGTTTTTTGTTTGTTTCTTTTTTTTGTGTGATGATGAAAGGAGGCGGTCAGGTCAGGACACCAGAGAGTACACACACACACACACACACACACATAAACACACTCGATTTCACCGACTTACAGTCTCCAGCACATTAAGCCAATAATAATGGGAGGGGGGCTGCGTGAGATGAAGGGAACAGCCTCCCCACCTTTTGGGTTCTAGTGTTTAAAAAGGCAGACGTGTGTTTTAGCTTTATGAGGTGAAGTTGTGGAAACCTCCCACAGAACCAGAGTCTCGGCACCACTCTGACAAGCCCCGAGCCTTCGGGCCGCTGGCACCGGGAAACTCCCCAGCCCGTTTCTGTAGCGCTCGCAGTCAATCCATTACGATAATGTCACAGGGCAGCCTTCAGCTGCCAACGCATTACAGATTGACGCACGTCTCGCTCGGTTACTAAATATTTCTCGCGCTCGGGCTTCCAGCGCTGATGTAAATGTCTCCCGAACAACCGCTTTAATTTGACACATTCTGGGCCAAAGTTCTCTCCTATTTTATTCGTCATTTTGACTCGACCACAATATTTCTGAACGCCGGTTTACGGGCCCCTTTGAAATCGCCCAGCTGGCAGCGCTAGACAAAAGCATGAGGCCGAAACAATCTCATAACAATCAAAGTAGCACCGCGCAACTCCAAAATAAACCTAAAATGTCGGAGCAAATTGATCCTCTTAACGTTTCCCCCCCCCCCCCCCCCTGTTGTTCGATGTGTGTGGAAACACAGTGCCGGCATTGTTTTGACTAATTTCGGCCCCGGCGGTCGTAAGTGGCGGGGCTATCCATTCTCTCAGACGGGGGTATTTCATAGGGGATCTGGCTACTTTGACCGTGATATAAAGCTGTCATAATTTATTTGAAATACTAAAGGAGATGACCAACATTAATCACCCTCTCTTGTTTATTAAAGCCATAAAGATTTCACTGAGTGGTTTATCACCTCCGCCTGATTGGGGGTGGGAGGTGCTTTTTGTAAAAGGCCCTCACAAAGGGTTAGAGCACTATCCCATCCCATTACACCATCACAGCACTCTGAACCCTGTCACAGGGGGAAGAGAGAGAGAGAGTGAGAGAGAGAGAGAGGGAGGGAGGGAGAGAGAGTCAGTTTGAGGGAAGGATAGAGAAAGAATGCATGCACAGGAAGACAGCCCTCTCCCACGCAATCTTTATTGTGCAGTCAGGAAGTATGACATAATCCTGACCCCTGACCCTAGCAGGGGAAAGTGCTGATTGGCCTGGCTGCTCTTTCCCTACTGACTGTTGTCGTAGTTGCTGAGGTAACTAGTTGCTGTCTCACTCCAGCCAGGGACCGCGAGCCAGAGCTTCTGACAGTGAGGACAGCTCAGTCTCAGGGAAAGTGCTCATGTCAACCAGCTCCTCAACACAAAGACAAAGACATGCTGCACCTTTCCAATCTGCCTGCCTGCCTGCCTGCCTGCCTGCCTTCACAGCCATTCTGTCAGAGGATCAATAACTCAGTCAGATCTCTCCTGGGTCCAGGAGCTCTGCAGACATGGGTTATGGCACTGTGTGTGTGCAGGGGGATCAGTAGAGTCAAGGACACAGGGGGAATGGCGACCTGTTTAAGTGCATGTAAACACAATGCTGGTCCCTTTGTCCCTTCCCTTTGGGAGAGGGTATTATGTGCACCTTTTGTATTGGGGGCATACGAGATGATGTCTGATCCAAACTGAAAAATGGATACAGTCAGTCAGAGCCTGATGCGGACCGATAAGAGCCTCACTTCATCTGTCTAATGCCTCCCCTTAAACTCTGGAGGGATGTTAGACATGTCATTCCCCACCAAATCATAAATTTTACAAAACAGCATTAGGCTTTGAATAATATAATCTTAATTATTATTTTTGCTCGGTATAACATATTTCCAGTGCGTAATGATTTTTTATGCCCCTGACATATTGTTTGGAGGGTGACATAAAACCCCAATGACATGTGACATTTGGAAAAGGTCACTCCGCCCATCTCTGCTCACGTCTGTCTTCATAACGCTGGCACTTGTCATATTGAAGCTGGCATCGGCAATCTTTGTCTCGCGCAAGAAACTCTTTTCTTCCCTTTTTTGTGGTCTCTTTTTTTCCTAATGTGCTGCTTGTGCTGTGACAGTGTGTGTGTCTGTGTCAGTCAGGGCTTTTTCTGCACAAGGTTAGGCTAAGGGGAAGAGAGGAAGAGAGGAAGGGAGGAGAGGAGAAGAGAGGGGGTCCATCAGGGTAAGGGGAGGAGAGGAGAGGGTGGATTAGTGCTCTCCGGGCCCCTGGGGGCCTCAGAAACAGCACATCTCTTCCCAGCTGCCCGGCACAGGCCGACAGGGAGAAGGGCTCATACTAATGTGATAAATACGTCAGCGATGGCTGGGAGGCCTACGGATGGGGTTGGGAACATTCAAACGCATGGTAGAAAAGCAGAGTGGGGCTGGGGGGTGGGTAGGAGAAGGGGGGGGTTGGGAGTGTGTCTGGCAATTGATGAGGAGCGATCTCCTGGAATTAACCGAAACTGTCTCTTGTCCCCCCCCCCCGCTTGTTCTTCTTTGGCAAGGGGGAGTGGAGGGGGCTGTCTTGCCTAGCTGTCAGTGCAATTCTCATCATCAAGCCTCTCAGTGAAGACGCCAGCTAGTTCAGCAGGCCGCTGGATTGCATCAGGGGAGAGAGCTGAGGATGTGTGCACCAAACTCATTATGAGGGCGCTCCAAACGTGGGGCTGAGATGCTGTGACATTGTTAATAAACCAGAGGAGGATTTGGATGCCCTGTATGACAGATAGCAGACAGTGTTCCAGACACAACTTTATATTCTTTGTCAGTCTGTCCCGTTTTATTTAGACTTTTTCCAATGTTATAAATTGTCCGCTTTTACCCGTTGGGGGATTTTTTTTTTCACCCTCTGTGCCAGCGTTTGGAAATTGCCACTTCTCCTGACACCTCTGTTCGGGCGGTCTTAAAATGGGTCGACCTCCGGCCTTGGACGGTTAAGCGGGGTATTTTTCAGGAGGGCTCGCCTCACAGAGGGCGCCGCGTACACATCTTTATGCATGCGGGGTGCCGTGGCCCTTTGGTCGTAAATTGTGGTTGGGTGAGCAGTCCTCCCGCTGCTATCCCACAGTGCTCTGGGCTCACCCCGGGCAAGGTGGAGCTGGAGGACGGAGAGGGTGTGGCGATGAGGGGGTTGTGTGTGTGTGTGTGTGTGTGTGTGGGGGGGGGGGGCTTGTTTTGCCAGGCAGAGAGGGGGGGCGCTGGTGTTGTGTGGTCAAGAGAGGACAGGCGGGGGCGGGAGATCTGGGCAGCGTGTAATGTATAGGCTATAACACTCAGTGCTTACGTTCTGACAGCTTTAATGGTGATGGCCATATTATAGAGAGTGTGCAGAGAGTAAAAGGGGTGCTTTATGGGAGACCGCCTGAGACAGAGGCAGATAGCAAGGACACGGCTTTGTGTGTGTGCATGCGTCTGTGTGTGTGGGTGTGTGTGTGTGTGGGTGTGTGTGTGTGTGTGTGAGTGTGAGAGAGAGTCAGTATGTGTATTTGTCAGAATGTCAGTGTAAGAATGTTGTGTATTTGTGAGTGTAATTTATTAATTATATATTTTATGTCATTGTGTGTGAGTGTGTGTGTGTGTGTTTCTGTGTGACCATGTGTCAAAACATATATTTGTGTGTTTTCCTCTGGGTGTATGTGTCTGTAGAGTGCTTTTTGATCTGTGTGTGTGTGTGTGTGTGTGTGTTTGTTTTCCCTGCCGAGTGGCATGCTGCTGCTGGGAGCACACCCTGCACACTGGGGCTAATTAAGAGCAGCTGCTGACTAATGAATCAGGATGAGTTTAATGACGGCAGTTTGAGAGCTGCTGCTGAACCTGAGAAAGCGCCAGAGAGAGCCTACTGCCACGGCCCCACATGCAGCTGTGGATTTCAGCCGGCCGTGTGTGTGTGTGTGTGTGTGTGTGTGTGTGTGTGTGTGGAGGGGGGTGGATGAAACTTGATGAGCGCTCCTCTACACCCTTCTCTCTCTCTTTCTCATTCTTTCACTCACTCTCACACACTTTTTTTTTTTTCATCTTGGTCTCGTAGCGGTTGAAACTGAGCAGCAGTGTTTCACCGAGGTGTCTGTCCGACTGCCGTTCGCTCGGTTGCGTGGTGTCTCTCTCTCTCTCTCTCTCTCTCTCTCGCCCTCGTCTTCCTGGCTTGCGTCTTACCGTCATTCAATCCCCGTGTTTCTGGGAGCTGCGTTCTTCACGCGCTTCAGTCATCGCAGGCGGCACGTAATGTGTCTGCGGTATCATAACCCCTGTTTCCTGTAACAACACCACCCTCCTCGCCATCTCCACTCCCCTCCCCTGTCACAGCTGGACCACACTCCCCCTCTCCCCACCCGCCCCGCACTGCAACACCTGCTGTGCCGTTGGCCTGAGGAAGGGGGACCATGTCACTGTGGTTTTGCAAACAGCTAACGAACTGGCCCCCACCGCAGGTGCCTCTTCCTACTGTTACACAACTGCCTGCCTAACCCCACCCCACCCCACCCCTCCCCACCCCACCCCTCCTCTCCCCTGCCTCCCCCCGCCTCACACTCACATCCTTCAGCCACACTGCTCCTCAAGGGCTCCTCCGTCTAAACTCATTTCAGCAGTTACAGTAAGAGCTCGTCCTATCTTCCACATTCCGTCCTCTCCTGTTCCTCCAACATCATGCCACATACAGACAGGTCCAAAGAGACAGACAGGCCTATCCTCCCCCCCCCCCCAAACACACACACACACACACACACACACATTCTCTGGCCCCCACCTCCCTCCTCCCGGGCCGGAGTGGCAAGTGACAGGACAGGGGTAGGGGATGCGGATTCAGTTTCGCCCCTGTTGCCACACCCGCTAATAATTCCTTGGCCTTTTCTCCCATTATACCTGACCTTCTGTGGCGCACGGCAGCGCTTGTTGACGTGCATGTCAGGGAGCATTGTGGCAAAATGTCATCACAGAAAGGTTCCATCGACTGATGAAACGGGAGACATGCCATACGCCACTCATAAAAGCACTGAGGAAAGAGAAAAGACACACGTTCTGAGACAGGCAGACATGCACACGTGAAATGGGAAGTGTCAATACCGAGGGAAAGGGAAGATCTCAAGACAACTAAGAACCCCTCAGACACTTGGCTGGATCTCAGCTTCCTTTTAGCGTTCCGTGTGATGTGTTAGCAAAGCACATATTTGGTGGTCGTATTAACCTCACCGGTGCAGCGTGCGGCGCCCTTCAGGCTGTGCTGACAGTTCTGGGAGCGGCCCGTGTAAAACGACATGGGGTTCTGGAAAGGTGCAAGCCTAGCAGCGCCTCCAGTCTGCCTGTGTCTGTGAGCTGGGGGAAGAGCCCTGAGCCTACAGGAATTCAGGCAGCAGACTCGCAAATACACCAGACTTGCTGGGCACTGACGTCTGCACCCTCCCACCGATCCCTGTTTGTAAATAAGCGTACTTTGGGAGGGGGGGGGGGGTGTTTATGTAGAACACAGCCACAGCCACAAAACACTCCATGGCTGCTCGGTTTCCGTGCCGTTCTCTCGGCTGTTGCCTGCCAACTCCACTTCTCCAGAGCCCCACACGAGCGTGCAGGGTGACACACAGCAGGGTGCACAAGTGTGCGTCAGACTGTCACTTTGAGAGGGTGTAAAGCATTCTCAGATGAGAGGCGTTGCTATGAACAACAGGGGAAAAAAAGAGACAAAATTGTCAACTTCGTTCAGGTTTGCATGTTCGATCTGTAGGTGTAGGCCCTACTTACCGTTAAAAACAGCAGAAGACCTGGAGCAAGATTTTTTTTAAACGAGGGCAAATTGGTTCTGAGTGCACTGCTGTCATCGCCACGGCACCCGATAAGCCCGGTGTGATTGATTGATTTTTCATATTTTGCTCTGACGCTGAGCGTCTCTCCTCTCAGCTCTTTGTAACCAGAGATAAAATAGAGCCGCTGTCTTTTGTTTACGGTGGCTCGGCTGGAACCCGCCTCGCATTATTTGGCAATTTTATGTGTGACACAGTAATGGGTGGCATGTGGCGTGTAGCGTGTAGCGAAGGCATGTGTCTGTGTTTTACTCCTGTTCGGATGGGTTTTAATGGCTTAATGACATTATCCAGATTAAGATAAAGCCGGTTATTCTTTAATGAAATGATCACACTCCAGCCTACAACAACCTCATCTAAATCCACACTTCTTGAGAATTCTTCACAAGGCACCCATTTTATGAAGGATTATTAGAAAACTATCAGCATAGATACCTTTGCTCTTCTAATAATAAAATCACTCAGCCAAATCAAACCTAGGAAAGACATGGCTGAACATGCTGGTACACACACTGCAGTAACAGCAACAACCTGTAACCTGACCTGTGCGTTCTGCTTGAGGATGGACTTCCAGCTAACACAGAGGGGGCAGGCCTAGCTTCTCCCAGTTCTGGATCACTGAGGCCCTGTCTGAGAGCTGTGGTGTGAGCTGCTGCTGCCGCCACCACTGCAGGTGCGAAATCAAAGGGAAGTTCCTGTTTAGGTGCTGCAGGAAGGAGACGCCTCATGGGGAGGTGGAGGACTGGAGGAGCGCTGTGGTGCGGTGCGGTGCGGTGGGGTTTGGTTGTGGAGAGGGGGGATCCATGCACTCCTCCGGTACAACTCCTTATCTGGCTGTGGTTGACTCCCGCGGCAGGAGTCAGGAGAGGGAGCAACCCTCGCCCCGTCCTAATCTTGTTTGTCATTGCTAAATGAGCTGCCACGGCTAGGTGTGTTAGCGGCTAATGAATTTACAACCTGATAGCAGCAGGGCTGAGAACTGCGCAGGGGTCATAAATGAGGAAGGGAAGAAAAAACAGTAATTAACATTTATTAGCTGCCTTGTCATACGCACGGCCGGGGCCGGGGAAGTATGGATAATATTGCAGTGATCAATTAATTTTTAATCATCTCAGGAGAGATTGCGGAGGCACCAGATGAACTGCAGACAGGCTGGAGTCTGTCAATAAACAGGGCATGGGTCATGGCTCCGCATAGTGTGTGTGTGTGTGTGTGTGTGTGTGTGTGTGTGTGTGTGTGTGTGTGTGTGTGTGTATGTGTGTGTCATCAGGCGCCGTGCCTATCAACACACACCTTGAGGCTACCTTGACGCCAAACCGTCCGCCGATTTGTGTGTGCACAGCGACACTGTCACGCCAGCACTGTCAGTCATGTTTGTGTGTGTGTGTAGGACATATTTACTTCGAAATCGAAACTCATTCATTTATATATATATATTGACACTGATTTAAGCCCAGGTCAACGTATTTGTGCTGTGATTCACATTACTGGCGAATGTGTAACTGGCACAGTTGTACTTCCACATAATTTGACGATTTGGCTCTGCGATATGGCAACCCGCACAGCACGTCTCTCTCGTCCTACCTCAGGGACTGACGACCTGAAAATAGACATTCTTTTTGTGATTTACTGGAAACATTGTTGTTGTCAGACCAGCGAATATACACTTTTTTTTCCCGAACCTCCTCCCTTGCCAAGAGTGAGCGCGTGGGTAGAGAAGCATGGGTTGGAGAGAGTGGACTAATGTCCTCACGGAGGGGCCGAGACGAGACGGATGGACACATGTGCGGGCTGGGGCAGCTCATGACATATAGAGTGCCCTGGGGGGGGGGGGGGTTAATCCATGGTAGCCGGGGCTCATGCCAAGCGGTAGCCGATTGTTAGAACTTGATAACTTTATTGCCGGCGAGTTCCTCATACATCACACAGTGAGTTTGTTTATCCAGAGCTGTGACGGCTCCCCGTGCCCTGGGTTGGGCCGCAGTGATAAATGGAGATTGGGGGAAGGTGTCTCCATATGTGTATTTTTTTCTCTTTGTGTGCATCTGTGTGTGTGTGTGTGTGTGTGTGTGTGTGTGTGTGTGTGTGCGTGCGCTAGGTGGGTGTGTATGTGACAGAGTCTATGGGTGTGTGTGAGGGAGAGTGTGTTTGTGTGAAGATGGGCATCAATCCTGTCTGCTTTCAGTTTAGAAATGACGCATAAAACATCAAATTATTGCCCTATTGACCGCAGTGATTGTCTAATATGCAGTCATACATTACTACCCCTTCTCTTAAAGCTCTTCCATGATGCCTGAAGTAGCAAACTTTTGCTATCAGCCATTGTTGCTGCCTGTGTTGTACATTCAACTTTTTAAACTGACTCCACTTTACTTTTGCATCTTTTTTCTCCCACTTCCTGTTTTCCTTCATTTCACGTGTGCCAGTCCCCCCACACCCCATCCCACCCTCTCTCTGAATTGTTGGCTGTACGGTGGCGTATAGCTCTGTTTATCTGGGCCGGGTCTGAGATCAGGGCGTGCTGTGCTGTGCTGTGCTGTGCTGTGCTGTTCTGCGTTGCGCTGTGACTTAGCAGCCTCGTCTGCAGGTTTGGAGTGTTAATGGCTCAAGGTCAGGGCTGTAAACTGGAGGAGACAGAGGAGACGCCTGCATACGACCTGCTGCCGAGGGGTGGAGGGGACGGAGGGGAAAGGAGGGGTGGAGGGGGCAGGGACCCAGACATGGACGACCATGAAGCTCAGGGTGGTCAGCCATTACGCTGCACTCAGACACAGCTGTCAGCAGCACTTCCACTCACAAGTCCTCATGCGCCTTCAAGTCCGCTTATTTTTTTCTCCTAGTTTTTCTTTTTGTTTTTTCTTTCTCCCCTTCTTTCCTAAATGACGTAGCTGTCTAAAGAGAGAGAGAGAGAGAGAGAGAGAGAGAGAGAGAGAGAGAGAGAGATCTTTAAAACACAGAGGAAGGAGCCGATTGCTGATGTACTCCGCTCTAACTGCTACTTGGAGAGCTCTCTCTCTGTACTGGTGCCCCCTACAGGGCAGCTATGGTAACTGCACATGATGTCTGCCTCCTGCTGCCACCATGGCCCGAAGCTGAGATCAGGAGAGGGGTTTGTGGGTAATTAAATCAAAATCCTCCTTTAAACATCCCACCACTATCCCATCCCACTCTTCACTCTCCACTGCAACACCCCCCCCCCCCCCCACCCCCCAAACACACCACACCCCACCCCACCCCCTCGGCCCTCGTCGCTATCCTCCACCAGCCTGCAGCTGTCGGGGCGGGTGGTGCCACCCTCCAAGCCACAATGGGCTCTTCACCGGGGGGCACAAAGGAACAAAGGCCTCAGTGCCCAGTTAATTGCAGCACAATGCCATTGTCCTGAGCGGCCACCACAACAAGAGGCCTTGTGCTCCAGCGTGTCATACTGGAGTGGCATGGGGCAGCAGTGGCAGTGGAGAAAAAGTGCAATTGTGGGGGTAATGACCTGAGGTCATATACACTGACCTTTTATAAATAGAGTCACATCAGCAGGATGTTTTTCTTTTTAGTTTTTTTTGCTTTATTCCATGCAGTATTCAGTCAGCAGGAAAAGGCAGGATTTACAGTAATAGAGAAACAAAGAAAAATATCACATCCTGCCAGCAAGTTGAGTTACAATCAACGTATGTGTGTGTGTGTCTGTGTGTATATCTATATGTGTGTGTGTGTGTGTGTTTGTGTCTGTGTGTATATCTATGTGTGTGTGTGTGTGTGTGTGTGTGTGTGTGTGTGTGTGTGTTTGTGTCTGTGTGTATATCTATGTGTGTGTGTGTGTGTGTGTCCACGTCTTGTTTTCCGGCTGAGGGTGCGGGGTAATTCAGGCTCAGTGAACCCGCTGTTGGCTGCGCCTGCTCGCTGGCCCCGCTGGACCTGTTGATGGGCCCCCTCTCACCGTCACGCCGCAGCCCCGCTGATAAATGTCCCCTATCGGCATTGCCATTGTAATGGCCCCGCAACAGGCCACGAGACGCCGGCCGCCGCAGAGTTATCGGCCGGCTCCTGCAGGGGAAGAATACACATCAAGCTGCCAATCACCCGGCCTGAAAATTGCTCTGAGATTTGAGTCCCCAGACAGCGCGCCGTCAGGCAAAGCTCCCCTCTCTCTCTCACTCCCTCTCTTTCTCTCTCTCACTCCCTCTCTTTCTCTCTCTCACTATCTCTCTTTCTCTCTCTCACTATCTCTCTTTCTCTCTCTCTTTCCCTATCTCTCCTCCTGCGCACGAGTGCTGCTATTACACTCTGCTCCTGCATCACTTTATTTCACCCCGCATTTTTCTTTTTTTCCCCTTTTTTCTTTCTTTCTTTCTAATGCTTAAACTGCTAAACATCCACGTCCCCTGTCAATCGCTCACGGACTAGTTTCTCCTCTTGCTCACCACCGCAAGTTTGTTAGAAAGCGCAGAGTGAGTGAGAGAGAGATGAAAAAAAAAGAAGAGAGAGAGTGTGGCGGGCTAGCGAGTAAGAGAGAGAGAAGGAGATGATGGGACTTGGAGAGGTTAATGTGTGAACACCAGCAGTACCATTCCAGGCCTCTAATTTTCTATTGATCGCCTTCATCCTCTTCCTCCTCCTCGGTTCAGTGTGACTAGGGAGCATGGGACAGAGAGAGACTCCTCCACGTCCACCTTTCTCTTTTTCTCTCCCTCTCCTTTTATCTCACTCTCTATCTCTCTCTCTCTCTCTATCTCTCTCACTCTCTATCTCTCTCTCTCTTGGTGCTGCTGTGCTGGAATGGGCTTGAGGGCTGAGAAACCCCTGACGACACCCAGCCAGTGAATAATTCCCCATAATCACAGGGGTTAAAGAGCTGACCTGCACACACACACACACACACACACACACACACACACACACACACACACACACACACACACACACACACACTCAGCACACACACACAGCACAGGCCTGGGACAGGGAGGGAGTGGTAGAGAAACAACCCCCTCTGCTGTCAGACATATCACATGAGCTCCCTCAGAGAGAGAGAGAGAGAGAGAGGGATAGACAGAGAGGGAGAGAAGGAGGATGAGGAGAGAGGGGAGGGGGTGATCGGGGGAGCGGGGGCTCTAGAGACAGTGAGAGGCCTCGGTGCGGGAGGTCGAACTCAGATAAAATCACAATGATGCTCGCTGATGGCTCCGTGCGGGTGCGTGCTAGGCTCCGTGATGCAATCCGAGCGTGTCTGATTGCCACCGTCCCCTGCCCTCCCCCAGGGATCCATGGGCCCCTCTGTGGCCCCGCTAGGGCCCCGGGCCCCCCCTTTTTATCAGGCAGCCTGAGGTCCGCCCACTTTAATACCCACTTGTCCTGATAGCCATCGCACGGCTCCCTCTCAGCCTTCTCTCTGGCCTTTATTAAGCCCCCTCTGCCAACACTCCTGCAGAGGACAGAGAGGAAGAGAGAGAAGGAGAGAGAGAGAGAGAGAGAGAGAGAGAGAGAGAGAGAGAGAGAGAAAGAAAGGGAATTCAGGAGGCAGAGACAAACAGAGAGAGGAGGGGGGGATATATGGCAGCCATAGATACAGATTTGCAGACACAGAGGGAGGATTAGCTTAGTTCCTCTGGTTGGTGACAGGGCCTGATAACGCTGAGAAGTCTAATAGGGTCCGGCCTCAGCGGCAGACCAGACGGAGCAAGAGGTGTCAATCCATCAGAGCAGAGCTCCCCGGGAGAGCACACACAACACATCCAGCTCTCGCTCTGTACAGTCATCTATCACACACACACACACACACACACACACACACACACACACACACACACACTCACACACACACACACACACACACACACACACACACACTCACACACACACACACACACACACACACACACACACACACACACACACACACCACTCACACACCATTTGAGACACTGTGAGTGAGAGATATAGCTAAACATTACAGGAGGTGATAGTAGCTCATTTAGAGAATGAAACGTTTGCTCAGCACTGATTACACAACACAGGACTCATTGGCCCCTTAAGAACATTCATTGAATTATTCTTTTTTTGACACCTCATTTGAATTCCAGGGACACACACCTGCGTTCACTTGAGGCCTCAGACTAACAGGTGTGCAGCACAGCAGCTAAGGGCCAGCGCTAGCTCGACACATCTCTACCAGAGCCAGGAGGAGGAAGTGACAGTTTTTGTTTATGGGCCCGACAAGAAATATGGACGAGGGAGGGAGACGTCAGATATCAGAGGCAGGTGATATGCCGTGATGTGCCGTGATGTACTGTGCTGTGCTGTGCTGTGCTGTGTTGTGTGGAGCGTGATGGCTGCGAGCGTGATGGCTGCGATTGGCTGGGTGGCTGGGTGGCTGGGTGCGGGCCGCTGCGAGGCCGGCTGCGGGCTGTAAATCACGGGGCATTGTTCTGAGGGATGTGCTCCCCACCGCCGGCCGGTGTGCTTATTATCCCCCCCGCTCCCGCACCCTGACCCGCCGGCTGTATTTCTGAGGCTCAGCAGCTCCTGACACACTCCGTCTGCTGCACGACAATACACACACGCACGCACACACACACACACACACACACACACACACACACACACACACACACACACACACATACACACTGTACGTGAGGGAGCAGGGAAAGTAGATGTGTGTGTATGTGTGTGTGTGTGTGTGTGTGTGTGTGTGTGTGTGTGTGTGTGTGTGTATGTTGTGTGTGTGTGTGTGTGTGTGTGTGTGTGTGTGTGTGTGTGTGTGTGTGTGTGTGTATTTGCTGTAAACAGATGTTGAGAGATATAAGTGCTGTCGAGGAAGGTGTGTATTGTGAGGAACTCTGTGCAAACTCTGTGTGTGTGTATGTGTGCGTGTGCGTGTGCGTGTGCGTGTGTGTGTGTGTGTGTGTGTGTGCATGTGCGTGTGTGTGTGTGTGTGTGTGTTTGCATGGGCAGGGAATCCAGGGCAATAAGACTTGAGATTTATTCCCCTCCTCAGCCCATCTCCCCTCCAGTGCAGACAGGTGCCATGTTAGCAGCTCCTCCTGTGCTGCTCCCCCAGGCCCTGCTGAGAGAACAGAGAGGGAGTGAGGGAACGAGGGAGGAGGAGAGAGGAGAGGAGAGGAGCGATGGAGTAGAGAGGAGGGGAGAGGAGGGGAGGCTTAGGCTCTAAATGGTTTGTGCGATGGAGGTGTTAGCTGGTGTCAGCTCGCTGCAGGAACTGACAGATGAGCAGAGGCTAGGAACAGGAAATCCCTGGCCCCCATACTCAGGGGAGGGCTAAAGGGAGAGGACAGAGAGAGAGAGGGAGAGAGAGAGTGAGAGAGAGAGAGAGAGAGAGAGAGAGAGATACTTATGGGGAGTTGTTTCTGTGTGTGTGTGTGTGTGGGGGGGGGGTCTCTGTTGTACTTAAGGCGTGAGCTGCACGGTATGGGCAGGCGTGGCAGCAGTAGCAACAGCAGCAGACACAGGAGAGTCTCCAGTGAGGAATCAATCATCATGGCCCTCCCTCCCTCCCTCCCTCCCCACTCTCTCTCTCTCTCTTTCTTTCTCTCCGCCCTGCATGCGGTAATTCCAACATGTAGGGGGAGAAGACGGATCGTCTTTAAGTCAGCGCCCTACTTTCACTGACTTTGAGTCCTAAAACGCACACACATACACACACACACACACCTCAGTAATTTGGTGTGTGGGGCGTACGACAGAAGGCCACAGCAGGAGAATAGCCCTTTTGGCTCTCTCAGAGTTTCGCTAATAGCGTATGAGGCGCTGTCAGCCGCAGCGCTGCAGCCTCGTCGTTAAAACCTATAACACTTTTACTTTTCCTCTATAACCCGTGACTTCAGCGCTCCATCCAAGTTCGCTGTCACCGCTGAACCACTCTCACACTCACACACACACACACACACACACACACAGAAATAGAATCTTTCTCTTCAGTAGGACATTACGGCAGAGAGAGCAGCGCTAGCCGTTATTGATCGGCAGCAGTGTGGCCGAGGCCAGCGGGTTAACACGTGTAAAGGAGCAGACCCGTTTGGAGGAGAGGTTAAGCGCGGCTCGCTCCCCCAGCGCTGTGTCGGGAGTGCCTTCCCTGCATGCCGAGCGGCAGGTCAGGAGGCAGGCCATTTGGATTGGTCGCTGGTGCTAGATATGATTGATCGCAGAGTGCAGCAGCACTTTCTCTTGTAACTTTAAAATCATTAAGCCTTTACAGTCTCATGCAGATTTTATGGCCTCTAACGTAAGGGTTTCTCCTCTGCTTCTTCTCTTACTTTTTCTTTTTTACTCTAAATTGGAGGGTTCACTTCTTGGGCACCAATGAATCCTTAATAAATAGTTTTACTGCTATGTCCAACAGGACACGTTTCAAAACAGCCAGGGGATATTTAATATTAGACTGAAATTGAAAGGCAATTATATTTGCTTTGAGGTGTTCAGCTCAAGTGCTTGGCACTTCTATATTTCATCTTGTGTGTGTGTGTGTGTGTGTAAGTGTCCTTGTGTCATGGAGGCTGTGTAATGTTCCTGCTGTGGTGACAGGTGAGATGTTAATACAGGGAGAGGAGAGGGGCGGGTGACGACATCGGTCACCGTGGTGACAGTTCCTCTCCTCTCTGGCAGAGTTGCGTCCTCTCTCTGTCCCTTTCTCTCTCTCTCTCTCTCTTTGTCCCTTTCTTTCTCTCTCTCTCTCTCTCTCTCTCTCTCTCTCTCGCTCTCTCTCTCTCTCTCTCTCTCTCTCTCTCCCCCACCGTCTGAATTCTATTAACTCCAGCGGCTGCTGGGTGTCACCATTAGCGCTAATTAGTTAAAACATCAGAGTATAAACAGTAAATTGGCTCCAGTAATGAATTCCCCCTCTTGAGCATATGAGAGCAGAGGAGGGGGGAAGAAGGGGGACGCAGACAGACACACAAACACACACACACATAAACACACACACACACACACACATAAACACACACACACACACACACACACACACACACAGAGATACTGGAGAAAAGGGCATAAAGAGGCTGAAGATGGTGAAGACCTCATGGGGATAGGTTTCTGATCGTGAAGGCCGTGATGAGTGCTATGATGAGAAGGGTTTTGTGTTTGCATTAGCGTCCTGCCTCTCTACTGATGGACAGGCTGAGACGGAGGACCATTAGCGGTCCTCCGTGCTTAACCACAGGCGGGGATGCGCAGACAGGGAGCGGGCACTCTCTGTCAGGACACGTGTCTGGAGCATCACTCTCTGTCACTCACTACTCACCACATCACTGGCATCAGAGGGAGAGAGCAGGGGAATCGCATCAAAACAATGAAGTCATGTGCTATTGCACTGTGCGTGAACTGTGGGCCTGTGTCACCATAGTTCTGAAGGTGTAAGGTTTTTGTTGTAATACACGTGATACACAGCTGTCTAGAAATCAGGGAAAACAGATATGACATAGATATGCCCCACAGACGTACCCCATTGGCACAGGTTCTGAATGAATATGAATGGGGTGCAGAGGCTCAGCGGTGGCACGAGGGAAGGTTAGACGATCAGTGGGATGTCTTCAGGTGTCCTCAAGGGATAGAAGACAGGAGTTTACTCCTCTGCCTCCTCCATCCTTCTCCTGGCCGGAGCAGGTGAGCCTATGGGTCTCAACCCCCCCCCCCCCCACACACACACACACACCCACCCCTCTCAGCTGGTGGAACTTTCTGATTGATGGATGGGCCATCGCCCCTAAAACCTCCCTCCCCCCTTTGGAGTGCACCTCCTCTAGGGAAACAACCTGACTCTAACCCCCTCCACCTTTTTACCTCCCTCCACCCCACCACTGTCCTGCCACCGACTCGCTCCCTGCTCGCAGGCGTGGCTGGTGTCTTTGAGTGTGTGCTCTGGTGCTCTCCATCCACGCTCAAGTGGAGATACCCTCACCCCAGCCCGGCTCCCTCCTCACACACCAGTGCGGCTGGCAGGGCTGTAATGGCGCAAACCCCCCCAGGGACGGTGGTGGATGCTGGGGGATGAGTAGGGGGCGGGTGGGGAGTGGGGCAGGGGCACTGTCTGTGTTTAACCCCCCCCCCCCCCTCCATCTCTTCCATCACCAATGGAGAGGAGAAAAATGGAGGGAGGAAGAGATGGAGATAAGGGAGAAAGAGAGAGAGAGGGGAGAGAGCAGCAGGCAAGCTGGCAGATCTAACCCGACAGTGTCACCCTCATTTCCTGGGTCAGTGCCTGGGTAATGGTCTATTAATTTGCTCCATTCTCCCCTGTGAGGCAAAACTCAATCTTGGGGCCTGCTGCGCTGCTAGACTGGCGACAAGGTGATTGATTGAATAAACAGCTGTCACTACCGTCGGCACCCACACCCACCAGTACAACCACACACTCAACATACCCCCCCCCCCCAGAAAAAAAAAAACACACACACACACACAAACAAACACGCACACACTGAGGCCTATAAACACCGAGGCCCCCACCTGCTCCACCCCACCAAGCAAACACTCTCCAGGAAAAGATGCAGCCATTATGTGCATCAGAAAATGGTTTGTGTCACCCCAAACCTGATAGCCACCCTCTCCACACACACGCGCACACACACACACACACACACACACACACATCCCCAAGGGATTAAACAGTCAAAGAAAGTGTCCATGCAAATGCTAATATTTACTCGATTCATCACGAAAAAAGACACGCTTGATAAAATATGACTCATAAATGTCTGTAAGTGAACTGTAATTAGCTGCATTCAGCAGATGCATTTCCATTCCTAAGTGGGTCATTTTTTATGGTCAGCAGTGTGTCCATTCTATGTCTAAAGCCCACCCCATCCCTTTCCCCTGCACTCTCTCTCTCTCTCTCTCTCTCTCTCTCTCTCTCTCTCTCTCTCTCTCTCTCTCTCTCTCTCTCTCTCTCTCTCACACACACACAGTGTGCACAGCGTTCACCCCTTTTTTCATAAAAATGTAAAAAGCACTTAAGCCATCATCTTGAACCTCACACCCCGCCCCGCAAATCCAGGATTCATGACCAGGAGATGCAGTCAAACCATCCCACCCCTCTCTTTCCCCCCCCCTCTCTCTCTCTCTCTCTCTCTCTCTCTCTCTCTCTCTCTCTCTCTCTCTCTCTCTCTCTCTCTCTCTCTCTCTCTCTCTCCTCCCCTCCCCTTCTCTCCCCCTCTCTCCTCCCTTCAGGGGACTAGGTTGGGGAGATTGCATTTGCCTCTTTAGCCCTGACAGAGGAGGGCCGCGCCAAAAGTGCCGGCGTGATCGGCTTTGAGCGGGGCGTGTGAGACCGCCGTTTTAAAAGCACAATGCATCACTGTCAGCCTACGGCAGCACCCACACCCACACCCCTCCCATCCCTGCGCCACACGTCTCCACGGCGATGGAGCCCATGCTCACGCTGATGTACGCACCGTGCGTGTGTGTGTGTGTGTGCACATGGTGCCAAACTGAAGATGACCCCCGTTCCATTTCATCAGACGTCCTCTCAAATGAACACAGACGCTCCATTCCCCCTCCATACCTCCTCCCACATCTCCCTATCCCCCTCTCCTTCGCCCCGCTACGGCAATCAGCCCAGTAACTGTCCAGCCGGCTTAAATCACCCACCGCTCACTTAAAATAAACCACAACACACACACACACACACACACACACACACACACACACACACACACAAAGAGATGCCACCTTCTCTCTAGTGGATGTGCATACAAAAACCCGTGGCGATATCCCATCATCCTTTTAATTCCCCCCACCTTTTTGCGTTTAAGGCACATATTTTCCATTATGGAAATGACTGGTGGGGACTCACCTTGCATTGATTTAGGGGGCCAAGGGGCCCAAAATGAAGGCTGACAGGCACCGGGTGGATTTATTTGATTGTGCATCCGAGGCAGTGTCATTCTGACAGGAGGGTGTGTGTGTGTGTGTGTGTGTGTGTGTGTGAGAGTGAAGAGAAGCAATGTGCATGGGGGGGGGGGGTGTACAGCCTTAGGCAGCTGGGGATGGGATGGTAGAAGGATGAGATGGAGGTGGTTTTGGAGGGTGGAGGAGGAGGGGGAGGAAGAAGACGGAGGAGGGGAAATGCCTGTGAATCAAATCAAATTCCCCTTATCGCACATTATTTGAAGACGTTATCAGGCAGGCTAATGCGGTTACACATTCAGCTTGGGCTGAGAGATTTCACTGTTTACTGATGTTGGCGTGTTTAAGGGGCAGCGAGGAGAGGGGACGGAAAAGGAAAGAATAGAAATACAAGAGGAGAGGGAGAGAAAAAAAGAGAGGGAGGCAGAGGAGAGAGAAAGAGAGAGCGAGAGAGAGGCGACAGAAACGCATGGCAGGCAGGATCACTTGATGCATGTCGGGAAATGTTGAGAGCCCTCCAGCATGAAAAAAAAAGAAGAAAGGAAAACGCAACAAGCTTGACAAGGCGAACACCTCTGTCAAGGACACACAGACAGGTGCAGGCTGTGTGCTAGCTCTACCCTGCCTTCACTGATGCACACATCACATGTGCCGCAGGCACAGAGAATACAACTGAACCCCGCAGGCAATCCTGATAATATAGAGATCTCTAATTCAGCCGTTGTTAGCTGGCTTCCAAAAGACTAAAGACCTTCATTCTAAAGGAAGTGGGCCTGTAATTGGGGTTGATTGATCCAAGGTAGGATTGCACCTGAAGGGGAAATAGAAGGAACAAAGGGAGTGAATGAATGAATGAACAAAAGAAGAATGTGCTGTAATTTGTCTCAGCACCTCTGCTGGATATCATTAGAGAAGTTGGTAAAGTGCCATTAGGGGATGCTTTGTTCTTATATTAAAGGGACACCAGGCAAGCCTGATGCTTTTTCTCTACGAAACTCCCCCTCGCTCGGTCTGAAGCTCTTTTCCGTTTCTTTGCGTCTTCCGTCAAGGGTTTTCGCTGCTTCTTCGCCGGCTCTGCCATTATAAACACGTTTGCAACAATCGCTAGCGTTTCGTTAGCCTGCCTCTGTGCTGTGGATGCAGGATGTAAACTGATCCTGCTTCGGTCGGCGGGTACGATACACTGAACTTGCAAGCGGGATATTCTTCCTACAGGCAGTAGGGGCGGGCGAGAGAGCCTTCATCTCCCTGTAATGAGTCATTTAACCATATACCGAGTTACGAAGATGAGTAATTAACACGAAAACGTTGCCTGGTGTCTCTTTAACTAGAGAAGTCAGTGTTCTTATCCAAAGAGACCCAGACTGTACAGAAGGTGTATTTGTGATATAAGTGTTACAGCATAATGGAAATACTCATGTATATGTGAGTTTCCCCACTGGTTAAGATGGCTTAAGCACAGTAAAACATTAGGGTGTCGGCAGGCCAATCGGCAGGCAGATAGGAGTGTTGGAGAGGGTTGTTCAGGATGAAGGCGATGGGAGTTGGTATACACTGGGCAGCTCTCAGGCAAGCTCAGCAGGCAGTCCACCACACACACTCATACAGTACACACACACACACACACTCACACACACACACACAAACATACAACAGTACATAACTTGAGCACAGCTCTATAAAAAGACTCTGTTCTCCTCATCTGAGGCCTTTGCTAGAGCCTTTGTTCTCTCGCCAGTGATTTAAAGAGAGCCCAACTCTACTGCATAAAGGCTTGATACAGTACTCTGACTGAACACACACACGGCCACACACTACTCTCACACACACATGTTCACATGCAGAGATACAGTACACACATTCCACATTCCCGCACAGAACACATATATGTTCACAAGAACCCTCAAGAACAGTACCCGCAACAGATGTAGGAAACCTCAGTCAGGAAACACACATGCCTCCACCCTCTCTCCTCTCCTCTCCTCTCCTCCTCTCTTCTCCTCTCCTCTCCCTTGTTGCTCTCATTAACTCTAAATGATTAGCATCACATGTGCACATCAAACCAAATGAGCAACAGCCACATGGCAGACCCACTTTTCTGCCACAAGACTCTCACAAATAATCCACGCAACTCAGTGTTTCTTTTCTGCTGGAAAACATTTTATATAAAAATCATATCAGAAAGAAAAAAAACCCCTCCGCCACCACTGTACTGTACAGTATATGTCCACGTGTGAGTGTTTTATGGTACTGACACTGATATGTAAGTGTATAGGGTTTTTTAATGCCTTTGGAGGCGGTTAAATGAATAGGCCCATGCTGTTTGAGTTATGCTGCGCGCGGTTAAATGAGAGGGGCTGCAGACGGCTTACAGGTCCAGCTGGGGCGGCTGGTGGCAGGCTGCCAACGCGCGAGGAGGAGGAGGGGGGGGGGGTGTTGGCAGGGGGGCGCCACGGCTTCTGTGGAGAGCGGGGGGGGGGAAAAGCGTGGCAGCTCGTAAAACAACATGTTAGGAGTGTCGGAGCAGCAGCGAGCATCAGAGCCCTGTGGATAGGGAGCGGCACAACGCCAGCCGCTCCCGCCTGCTCCTCACCGTTATCAAACAAGAGACACCTTTCTCTCCCTCTCTCCCTCTCTCTCTCTCTCTCTCTCTCTCTCTCTCTCTTCTTTCCTTCAAGCTGCCCATCCCATGTATGAGTTGGGTGTCGCTCATCGAGCTCTCAAACTCATCAGGCTCTAATTGTCCTATCAGGGAGGTTAGGGAAAGGTTGCTGCTGAGGGAGGGCGGCCTTTAAATAATGAAAGCATTTTGCACGCCCTGAAGGATTGGGTTGGGGGGGGGGGGGGGGGGGGTAGTGCACACACTGTACCTGTGGCTCTCATTAGCAAGGCTATCAGGGAAGGAGGGAGAAGAGAGCAGCTAAGTGGCATGCCCTGATAAAGGTGCACAATGGCAGAGATTAAAACGAACGATAAAAAGAATGGATAGGTGTGTGTGTGTGTGTGTGAGAGAGAGAGTACTGTATGTGAGGCAGAAGGAGAAAGAGAGAGAGATGGTGAGAGAGAGAGAGAGATGAGATGATCCATCTTGGCGCATTAGAAGTGATCAGGCCTGTGCTCAATCAGGCCTGTCAGAACCACGGGCCTCTTCTCCACCTCTCTCCTCCTCATCCCCCCCTCTCACTCGCCCTCTCCTCGGCGCTCCCCTCCTCTGTGCCGCGTGGCATTTGGGTGAGGAATCTCAGCACTAAAAAGTTCTGTCAGTCCTATTTCCTTGTTATTGCCCTCCTCCCGCGCGCCCGCTCCCGGTGGTGCCACAGATTAAACGGAGTCCCCGCCGCCCGCTGCTCCAGGGTCCGTCAGAGGGGGGCATCCCGCATTAATCATCTTTAACGCGCTGACAAGCACCGCACACGTAACCCCCCCGCCCACCCCCTACAGCCCCCAGGATTTATCTCTCTGTCTCCCTCTAGCCATCACTCACTGCCGAGCGAGAGAGAGAGAGAGGGAGAGAGAGAGAGAGAGAGAGAGGGAGAGGAAAACAGATAAAGCACAGGAGTGTTAGAATGAGAGTCAGAGGGAGAGAGGGAGAAAAAGAAGAAGACCAATGGAGAGAGGGACAGAGAGAGAGAGAGAGAGAGAGAGAGAGAGAGAGAGAAAGAGAGAGTGAGACAAAGACAAAGATAAAGAGAAAAAGGGGAAAACAAGAACCAAATGGAGGTGTCAGTTGTAAAGGAGTATGGGTCACAGAAACACAGAAACCCTACAGAACGCAATTCGATTGCTCCAAGTAATGAATTGGAAAGCAGTAAACCCTGTAACAGTTACTTGTACTGGACAGAAGAGGTTTAACACTGTGTCTCAGTAACGACCACAAGCCTGTAGTCGTGGGTGTAAACAACTCACCAATGTCTACTCTACAACATGCAGATTCTTCATTCTACAGTACATGAGCTTGTGGATTTATACATTTTTCATACCAAGACAAATATTTGAATCTGTATGTACGCAGTCCACTTAAACAAAAGAAGTGGACAATAGTTTAAATCTACACATCTACCTTAATGCTCAT
>NC_055957.1:47635316-47655316 GCF_018492685.1 Alosa sapidissima | reverse complement strand
GTTCCAGAGTGAAAGAGCCTTTGGCGTTCTCCTCACCTGTCACTACCTACTCCCCATTCCCTGGGCGCCACTAGTGAGGGCCTTAGAGACAGAGGAACCGGAGGGGAGAGAAAGAAAGAAAGACAAAGGATGAGAGAGAGAGAGAATCAGAAAAAGAGATAAAGAGATAATGAGAGAGGAAGAGTGAGAGAGGAAGTGGGTGAAAGGAACAAGGGATGAGAGGAAAAGAGAGAGATTAGCTCCCAGCAAAAGGGGCTCTGGCGTGAGCTGCAGTTCTCCATCATTTAATAATTAATAAAGGGCAGTGGGGCCACCCGCCCCTCCGGGCAGGGGCTGTGTGGATAGGGCCCTCTGCCTCCGCCTTAACCACAGCAGCAGCTAGCCGCTGCCGCGCCACAGGCTGCCTGTTTGATGGCGGCGGTTATTTAAAGAAATAGCGTCATCCTTCCTCGTTTGTCAGTGGCGGACACTGCTCAGCGTCACCGGCCCGGTGATTTAGCCTCGCCTGCTACCTGCCCATTAACCCGCTGCGCCGCGTGAGTTATGCCCCCCCACACACACACACCCTCCCCTCCCCTCCCTCCCCTGTGCAGGCTGCAGCCGCGGAGAGCTGCTTAGGCCGTGATTTAAGCAACACCAGCGATGCTGGAGTAGAGGTTGGGGGGGTGTGGGGGTGAATGAAAGACTGCAGAGGAGGAAGTGAGGGATAAAGGGGGAGAAAGTGAAAGAGACAGAACCCAAGAAAACCCAATAAATTGATGTTGAGAGAAGGAGGGGAAGAGAGATGGGGAAAATGGAGAGAATAAAAGAAAAAAGAGAGGATGGGACGTACCCTTGTTTGTTTGTTTTATTAGTCCTCATAGTTCTTTCTTTTGGTCTGCATTAGAAAATGACCTCCAGTTATTTTTTTTCTTTATATGTTTTTATTCATCGCCTCCAGTTCTAATGGTTCGAATTGGCTGATATCTAATATCTAATTATCTTCATATTTCAAGATAAGTCTCAGCCTTCAGAGAGCTCAAAATCATTGACCAGGCCTACAGCATGCCAGTTGACAATGACAGATGGAGAAATGCATTTTCAGACACGTACTGTACACTTGACAGCACCTATCCACTCTACTCCTCCTGCACCTTTTTCTTAAGGGTTCTTATACAGGAAAACTGTGCTTTTCACGTACACACACACACACACACACACACACACACACACACACACACATACACGCACACACATACACACACCAAAGCCAAAGGCGTGCACAGATCATTGGAAGTGACATGGCGAATTTGTGGCAATTTGTAGTAAATCTCCCTTTAATGATACCGTTTCATTTTGCACCAAATCAGACTTGAGTGCATGTAAAATGGAGGAGGCTATTTAAGATGTAGCATTAGGCAGATGTCGGAGTGGATGTGTGTGAGTGAGGGTGAGATTGGGACTGCCAGCTCTCTTTCTCTCTCTCTCTCTCTCTCTCTCTCTCTCTCCCTCTCTCCTCCTCCCTAGTGGCCACACTGCTCTCCCTCTCTCTCTCTCCTCTCTCTTGTCGTTTGCTTCTGCTTCGCTCCTCATGTATGGAAATGGAAATCCATCATGCCCTTTACACATCCGCTTGCTCCAAGGGGCACAGCAATCTACATATCCCCCCCAGCCCCCCCAGCCCCTCCACGTAATCAATTTGCCTCCAACGGAGCGAGGGAGAGCTGGGTGGCAAACGACACGAAAAGCAATCTTTATCTGGCGCTTACAACCCCCCACCAGTCCTCTGCTATTTATTCCATTTTTTTCCTCCCTTGCTCCCTCTCTCTCCCTCTCACTTGCCCTGTCTCTCTCTCTCTCTCTCTCTCTCTCTCTCTCTCTCTCTCTCTCTCTCTCTCTCTCGCTCTGTGACACACACACACACACACACACACACACACACACACACACACACACACACACACACACACACACACACACTGCTCTCTCTCCTCCCTTTCCTTTCATCTCTTGCTGTCACACCTTTGGTAATGATGGAGCGGGAGAGATAGAGAGACAGTGGAAAAGAGCTTTTGAGGAGAACTGGTAATGAATGTCATGATGAGGCTCTGCTCACGATAATAGTTCTCCTCAATCTACACATGGCATGTAGTGTCGGTGTAGTCCTCTCTCAGGTCATCTGGGCACAGTGCTTGGCATGGCATGCTTACACGTCAGGAACGGCTTGTTGTCACAGGGCAGAAAATTCTGTCAAAGGATCCTGCTCTCCTCTCTCCCTATTTTGTCCAAACATGTCTCCTCTTTCCTGGACATCGGTACCTGTGTCAAACAGGGATCTTTAGTACTGTCCCTTTTATTTACCTTCCTTTTGAGGCTCACACACTTTCTCTTCTTGCTTTGTTGCATCTTTCCAAACCGCTTCCTGTGGTGTGACAAAGCCTTTTTGTTGCTGAGGTGCAGTCGCTTCAGTATTCCTCCAGACGGCTACACACGTGCGACAGCCAGCAAACAAACTCCTGCCGCCACTTCACTCCTGCCCCTCATTTATCCATCCATCTTTTCATCTCTGTCTCTCTCTCTCTCTCTCTCTCTCTCTCTCTCTCTACTCAGCCCCCTCCATCCTCCCCTCCCCTCCTGTCTCTGTCACCTTGCTGTCACGGTGACACCTGGGCCTCGGCACTGGGGCGCCTTGTTTTCCTCACCACTGACAAGGTGCCTGTCTCCCCCTAACAAGTCACAACAGCTCCCATTGTTCCGCTAGAGATGGGTGGATAATGAGAGAACGGACGAATAAAGGCCTGAAGAAATTCACATGTTTACAGATCAAAAAGAAAAGAAAATAAGACCACACCCTTGTGTGGCTGTATGGTGACCTCCACCATTGCACTGCACTGTTCTCTGGGCGTTACCTTTGTCCCTCTGAGCTGCATGCTGATTGGCTAATGGCTGCTAACAGGAAGCATTATTCCCCTGGGGGACTGAAGGCGGGCGGCTTCGCAGCGGCTTGTAGCACGGGGTTGGGGGGGGGGGGGGTAGTGACTAAGGCCGACGAGATATGTGGTGGCCCGCCGGCGGATTTATGATGCTGGGGGAGTGCGTTTATTATCTCACAAACAGCCTTGCCGCCTCCGATGGGGCAATTTATCCCCTCTCAAGGCCCGGCCCTGATTTGTGTTGTCTCTTTCTCTTGCTTTCTCTCACTCGCACTCGTTTACGCCCTCACTCACTCTCCATCGCGTCCACTCTCGTGCGCTATCTCTCCGTCCTCTCCTGGACGCCCAGATCAATCATGCTGACTGCGGGAGGAGGGGGTGGGGACGGGGGCCCTATTACCTGAGTGGAGGGGTGGGGCTCGCTGTTGAACCCACCCTCACCTGTCATCCATTACTGTTGGGAGGGGGTCTATCTCTTCCTGCATCATCCGCTGGCTGCCAACGCGCCCAGTAGACTACACATAACAGACAGAGACACAGATGTTTGTGCCAGCCCCTGTTTTTATCTCCTGCCATGTTTTACCAGCATCCTCTCCTCCTGTTTCTGAGGGATCTGACAGGGCTTCTCAGTGCCTCACCCTCTCCTAGAAGTTCTCTAAAATCTACAGATGACCTGTGCCGTGGCCGAGCATGGTCAGAACATTCTCGACTAGTTGCTCTGCCCGTCCTCATCCTCGCTTCACCCTGCTCACACACTCGGAATAAAACGACATGGAACGGTGCTGGGGAATAAGAGCCCAGGCAGATTTGATTGGGTTTCTGCATGTTGCCAGGTCCATCTCCTGCGTGTAGGGCGGTGAGCACTGGACGCAGAGTGAACATGACAAGAGTGGATGCTCCTACTGTCATTGCCAGCAGCACACTCATCATCACCAACACTCATGTAGCACACGGCCCAGCAGCGTCCAGACAATGATGGGGACACAGAAAGAGAGAGGGGGCGGGGCACTGAGAGAGATAGATTGAGAAAAAGATGGAGCGTTAGATGGATAGATGGATAGAAAGAGAGTGACATCTACCCATACAGGCAGAGAAAGAAAAAGGATGACTGAAAAACTAGGTTTGAAGAGGAAGATTGCATACATGCATATGTGTGTGCATGTGTGTGTTAGTATGCCAAACACACACACACACACACACACACACACACACATACACTGGCAGAAGGGAGGAGAAAGGGGTGTGTGGGATTAATGTTTCCGAGAGAGATCTAATTTGATATGTCTCTCCTTGTTGTTGGTAGATGCTTTAGCAGGCACGTTTAATATTTTCTGGCCACTAATCAGTCATTGTCAATCTGCCACGTCGACGAGACTTTGATTCAATGTAGCCCCCACCCTGACCAGACTCAAGAGAGAGTACACCCCCTCGCACCACACACACACACACACACACACACACACACACACTACCATGCTATTCCTCCTTCTCTGGCTCTCCTCTTCCCTCTCCGCCTCTTTAATACAATGTTTACAAGCCTGCGCATTGTCTTCAACATATTTCAAAGTCCTAAGTGCCCGAGGCGTTTCACTGACAAATCAAATAACAGCAAAATCATTTATTTCCCTCTGCTGTTGCCTAACTGCATGGGAGAAGGGAGGAGGCAGAGAGAGGGAGAGAGAGAGAGAGAGACAGAAAAGAAAGGGGGCAAGACAGAGTGCATCCATGAGAATGATTGCTTCAATAAAAAAATTATATCCCAAATCTGCTTAGCAGTCGTACTTTTGGACAGTAATTGTTTCAAATACAGCATGGCCTGGGGGTGCCTGGATTGAGTGGCATAGGGGAGGCAGGGAGGAGAGAGGGTCAGTGCATGTCCACACGATTAAAACTGTGATTTGTGCTGCTTTGTTAGCTTGTCGCTCCGCTGTGCTCAGTCAGATGTCGCCCAATTCCAGACAGCGGCTGATGCCGTTGAGGAAAAACGTGTCTGGCACAGAACAAAGAAATGCAATGAACGAAAGAGAGAGAGAGAGAGAGAGAGAGAGAGAGAGAGAAGATGACTGGAGGAGAGTCAGTGACAGAATGAAGAGTGAGAGAAATAAAAAAAAGAAAGAAAGAAAGGGATAGAGAGATAGAGAAAGAGGGAGAGAGAGAGAGACCTTGTAATGGCAAACATCAAAGAGTAAGTCCTTCATGTTCATCTGAAACGCCCACACTGAGGCACTTGGTGACACGCTGGTCAGAATAACGAACACCTCAGTGCCAAGCATCCTCTAACCTCTCAGCTCACACAGCGGCCCTTTTGAACTCGTCCTCTGTCCCTCATTTTAAATCTTCCTTTGTCTCCCTCTTCTCCTTTCAGTAAGAACCCACAACACAAGGACAACGCCACACCGGGCACGCCCAAGGTAAGCTGACCATCCTTCCGCCATTTTGGAGCCATCAAACTGAATCAAATGTTTTAGCGCTGCTTTAATGGGAAGGCAAAGGGGCATTGTCTCATTAGGGGAGGGAAGGAAGGAAGCTATGGCTTTAACTTGACTGACACATGAGTGTCTGAATTAAAAACTCGCTCAAAATGGTACTTTATTTCCTTCTGTAACTCACTTTGCTGAAAAACGACACGATGAAATGCTTCCTGCTGGAGTCCATTTCACAGGGCAGGGGTGGGGGGTGGGGGGGGAGGTTTGATCGTGAGAGGCTACGCAGTGCCACTGTGTGCGGTTTCATCTTCTGCTCCAATCTAATTAGCCAGAAGCAGCGGCCATTCTCCCCCCGTGTCACGCGCCAGGGCCAGTTCTCAGTCTCTGGGGCCTCTTCATGTGAAGAGCTGGAATGCAGAAAACTTTTAGGGAGTATCAGTCACAGAACTGTACCTCCAACTGTAATAAAATGGACATGAATGAATCGAATCTTCAAAACTGTAAGGTTCTGCCGAGGATCAAAGCGAGCCCAAAATCTTAAAATTGACAGAGAATGACAGAGATAGACTGGTATCAGTCTAAGCTCTTGATTTGCAGTATGACATTTACCTGAAAGATGTGATATTAGATATGTATCTCTTACCCAGGTGAGCTGTAGCTTTAGTGCAGAGCAGCGCTGTGGGCTACGGAGCCATTCCTCAACCAGGAAGTTAGAGTAATGATTCACTCACAAGAGAGAAGTGCTGAGGGCATGTGGAAAGAAAGCTGGCATTTTAGCTGGCATAACACCAAGTATGCAGATGGCATTGGCACAGAGGAGGAGATTGATGCCCCCGTGTCCGTTAAAAAGTGTGACTCACTGGTGACATGTGCCCATTTTAGCGGAGTGATTTTTTTTTTGCACCCCCTTAAAATTCAGTGAGCTCTTCTGTAGCCCCCCCCCCCTCCCTGTCTCTGCTGTCTTCCCTGATGACATGCTTCAGGTTAACGTGACAACCACGGAACGCTGAACACAGCACGGCAAGCACTCAACAGAGCGGGTATTTTTAGTGAGAGAGGCCTACTCAGCTCATTATTCCAAGCATGCAGGGGAGACCAGTGCATGTGATTATAGCAAGCCCTCTATCTCATTTGGGGAAACAGGAAGTACTCAGAGGGATGGCTGGGGAGGGGAAGGATAGAGAGAAAGAGAGAGAAAGAAAAGGAAATGAAGAGGGAGAGATAGATGGAAAGAGAGAGAGAGAGAGAGATGGAGAGAAAGAGAGAGACAGAGACAGAGAGAGTGAATGGGCCTAGGTGAGGTAGCCAGTCATCTCAGACGTGACTGAGCATTCCACTGCCGGCGTTTAGTATTCCGACCGAACGTGTGGATAATGAAGAGTTGTCGGGATCACGGCGGGCCCCTGCCGCCGCGACGCCCTCAGCAGCGCCACTCGCATCCGGACGGCTGTGCCGCTTCTAATGGGGATTAACCCAGCCCGCCCTCAGCCTGTTAGCAACGCCGTCTTCGCCGCCTATTGCCATGGCGACTCCATGCCAGCCGGCGTGACTCTTAATCCGCCGAGGTCAGAGGGCAGCGGGTGCCCGCGCCAGCATTTCCACGCCGGCCGTGGCTCTTGCACTTCTGCCGAGGTGGCATGGAACGGCAGTCGTCACGCGCCATGACTTAGAGAAGCGCTACGCGCAAAAACAGGAATTAAGAGTTTCTCTCATCAACTGCCCTGATTCTGTATTGGACAAGTGTGAGTGTTACAAAGCCCCTAGCATTGCGCGCGCACACACACACACACACACACACACACACACACACACACACACACACACACACACACACACACACACACACATGCACACACACACACAGTAATAATCAGTTATTACAATACGCCATATATCATGGGCCAACAAGACATAAAAACAGCTTGATTCCTCAAGCAATTTCATTCTCTAAACAGACTTGGCAACACAGACAGACACAACACACACACACACACCACACACACACACACACACACAACACACACACACACACACACACACACACACACACACACACACACACACACACACAGACACACACACACACACACACACACACACACACACACACACACACAGACACACACACACACACACACACACACACACACACACACACACACACACACAGACAGACCACACAGTGGTCCCAAAGCACCAAAACACTGTGAGCGCACAAATAAATAGTTCCCTGACCTTGCAATTCAAAAGCATAAGAAGCCATGCATAATGTCTTATTTACTGTCCCTGCTGAGAGGGTCTGCCATTTTTCACATATTAATATTAGATTACAGTTGTCAGCCACCACAGCCCCTGCCCCTACTCTCTCTTTGATTAATTGGAGCAGATTGTAAATACAAATATTTTATAGCAGCCTCATAAAAAGCTGCACAGAGATCAAGACTCCCAGTAAAGTAAGCAGTATTTCCCCCCTTCCCCCTCCATCCCTAATTCATTTCAGAAATTAAGTCAATTACGTTTTCCCAGGGACAGGCCCGTAATGTCCTTTGAGGCACACAGGCAGGTTTATGGATGACCAGCGTGTCTAGTTCTGCTGCCTGCCGTCCTTTCGCCCCCCTTAACTCTGACACTGGCTCCTTTTGCTCATATACGCAGCTCATAAGCACGCTAACCTCGGTGCTTATGTCGCGTCAGCCATAAGATCAGACACAATCTATAGCATCACGTATGGGCTGAGGTTATGATAATGATTCACTGTCAACTCTCTGGGCCTAAGTATTGACCATAGTGTCCTCCTATGCTTCCAGGCTATCCTTTTTCATAGACTTATATTCCAGGTTTAAGTTTATGCGGTGAAAGTGCTGAAGTTAAATGAAATTAGTATGTATTTAAGTGCATGCCTGAGTTACTTTTGGTGCACAGCTAGCTTCCGTGAGCAGTGCACTCACCTACTGGCGTCTTAACCTTTTCTCTCTACAGTCGCTCCTATTGTCCGTGCACATCAAACGCGAGGGCGAGTCTCCTGTCGTGTCCCCACTCTCATCGGACGACGCTCACCACTCCGACAGATACCAGGTGAGACAGGACAGGGCCACTGCTGGACAGAGAAAAAAACCTGACTGACACAGAAGGACCAAAGGACACGTGTGAAACAGACAAAGAGTACAAATTGTATAAACAGACACAAGCACATTAAGATCCCAAGATTAAATAGGTTTTACTGAAAATGGCTTTGTCCATCAGCCTTGCTGTGTATGTGTGATGCATATCACCTAAATGACCAGTGTGACTGTGAGTGAGAGCATCAGATAGAACTGTGTGTGCACCTGTGTGTGACTCTGTGTGTGTGTGTGCGTGTGTGTGTGTGTGTGTGTGTGTGTGTGTGTGTGTGTGTGTTGTTCAGCCCATCTCCCTTCTCCATCTCTTCCTGGCTGGGTGTACAGGCTGGATGTGTTAATACAGGCTCCCCTCATCTTCAGCATCAGCCCCCCCCACATCTCCAGCCCAGATTTACCCAGGCCGGGGCGCGTATGTCCCGCTCTGATATGTAATCATCCATAGTTTAACCCCGGGCTAATCTCACCCGCGCCCCTGAGCCCAGGATATCATCTCCGGGGCTCAGTGTCCTTGACAGTGTGCCTCCCCTTCCTGCTGGATGTCCATGGCGACAGGGCCGTGTTCCACTTCCTCCTCCTCCAATCTGTAGCCAGATTGATCTTTTTCTTCAGGGGGGAAAAAAGTCTCGAGTCGACAATGAAGCAAAAAATGGATGTTTGAATTGGTGCTGAAGTGATGCTATGGCAGGAGCGCCCGATGCCAGAAATCTTGATTCATTTAAGTGTATTAAGTTCAACTCAATAGCCAAAAAATGTTCGTTAAACACAGCTTTTAAAGGCAGCACTTTAGGCAAAAGTCCTCATTAACATCGGCGCATTAAAGGTTTTCCTACAAATGATTAAGTCAATGATACATTCTCCCCCACAGCATCCCCGCCTTCTCCCGGCTTTATCCATCATTAGTGAATCATGCAGCATCATTAACGCAGTGTATCAGCATAACATAGGACGGATGTAAATGTGCATGACTCAAGTGTTTCTCATAAGAAGCTGTCAACGATGGATGATCTACGGGGACCTCTGGGGTAGTTTGAACTGGTGCCCATGGTGCTTGTGTCAGAAAGCGGGCATCTATCGGCCTGGCAGGCCCTGCTGGAGTCAGCAGTACATACATCCTGTTTAATAGAGCTAAATGATGATGGCCAGACAGGTTAAATTAGCTCTTAAATTACTATACAGTATAAATGGAGATATCCAGGCGAGATGATAACTGTTCAGAGAACATTTGTCAGGACGTGCTGTTGATCCTGGAGGTCTGTGCAAAAGTGGAAACCACTAGAAACTGGAAACCACTAGTTTGCCTGTTATAAAATAAATTAGGCTACCATTGCTTATTGCAAGTCTGTTGCAATCTGTCTGTTATCAGTCATCTATAAATTGAAAACACCTCATTGAAATAAATGTCAATAAATGTCAATAATATATATATATATATTTATTACATACATACTTTGTCGATTCTAAAAAATATTTAGCCACTACTTTTTATGTTATAGTGTTAAAACCTCAGCCTTTAGGGCTTGCAGTGTGTACAGCAACAACAACGTATTGCTGCGCCCTAATGGCCAAATGTGGAACTACATAATTTTACGTCTCCTGAACTTTCACTTTGCGCGGTTGTCACGTGACCAGAATCAACATGGCGTCTACAGCGCGATGAGCCCGTACTTTGAAATGGGACTAAAATGTTCAATCCCTTTGCATCCTTCTTAAATATTTATTTAAGTCCATGTTTTAAGATTCATTGAAGCATCGCCTGGTTCATATGAGCTTCTTTAACACGTGAGTTTGGCGACTTTTGGAGCTTTTTTTAATGAGTGGAACAATCTTGTAATGGAAGAGGAGATACAGACCAATGGGAAACGAGAAGTAGGTTTTTGTTTACAGTCAGGCTGGAGGCTGTGGATTGCATTTGACAATCCAATATAATCCAGAAGTACATCTCTAATATATTGCTAATAATCGTAATACATGCAACACATACTAACTCCTGCATATTTTCTGTGTTTCCTTTTTCCCTGCTCACAGACATTTTTACGGGTTCGGGCAAACAGACAAACACGATTGAATGGTATGTATACATTGCTGTTGTTCTTGAACAATTCCTCCTCTCCCAGTAGTATTAGTGAGCAGTGGACTTGTGTTTGATAGGGTTTTAACTGATAGAAGGGGGAAATCCTATTATTCAGTAACAACCCATTTATTTACTTACCCTACCCTAGCCTAGCATGTTTCATATTAATCAATACACCTGTTGTTACACAAACACCACATGCATCCTCAAATATGTGGATTCATTTTTATTTATTTAAAATGTATTTAATTTATTTTTATTTTATTATTCATATTAATTCAGTCGGCCTGTCAAAAAGTACCTGTATTAATAGTTGCAGGCTAAGCATACTATTTCTCATGCATTCCGTCTGAACTGCTGGGGTCATGCCTGTCCTGTTTTTTGGGATCATAACATTACACACTGATGATTATCCACTTTGGACCCCTAGACATTGAAAACTTCTTTGCTGCAGTGTAGTGCATTATGTTGGCCCAGTGGTATTTCATCTGTGCTCATCTGAGGATGGCAGAGTGGATACACAGGGGGCTGGTCTTGGATGCTCCATCTCCCATGTTTAATCACTGAGACGTTTGGGGGTCTGAGTGTAACCTAGGACACGCTTAAAGTAGAGCTGGTTATGGCAATGCTGTCCTTGATGTAGGGATAGGGATGCAGCCGTCTCTGGCCTAGAGGGAAAGTGAGGTCGGGTCTTTGTGAGGCTTGACTGAAGCTGTGGACTTCACACATCTCACTGTGGATAAGCCTGACCCTCATCAGTTGGCTGTCACTGCCGACTGTAATTTTGCCCAAAGCAGTGCTGGTCATTGCACTGTCTGCATATGTCTGCAAATGGCAGTCTATGCCTATTCAGTCAGTCATACCTAGAAGTAATCACTCCTTGATTTTAAACTCGTGCTCTTTAAATAGTAAGAACATGGTGAAGTCCCTCTCTGTTTGCCATGCCCTTTTGTCTGTGGCGCCTGCATGAGCAGAGGATCTCTTTAACCCTTGACTTCTTGATATGTCAACAGTCGATGTCCACTGCTGGTGCAGGCGCTCAGGCAAGGAATGTGTCAAAAGCCCCCCAAACCCAGTGCCCAGCGGTGTGCCCCTAGCCCCTTGCTGCCTACGCCACGGTAAGAGTCCCCCCTCCCCTCTACGCCTCCACTTCTGTCTGGCCATAGATTGTAGTTTGGTGCCCTCCATCAGGCAGTGGACCCTGTGATGGGAGCGGGGTGTGCAGGCTTTGTTTGAACCCCACGGCCCTCGGGTTGTAATGTGTATTAGCGCTCGTCTGAAACCGCTGTGATCTCTGGGAGAGGGGCTGCGTGCGTGGAAAAACTCCTGCCGTGCCTAATTAATCTGCCTCCCTCTCTACCCCCTCCGTTTAACGACGCCCTCCTCCATTACCGTCACCGTTGCCTGGGAGAGATTATGAGCCGTTGTGTCCTCTCCACCCCCCCCCCCGCCTCGTGCCCCCACCTCGCTCTCCCTCCCTCGTCAGCCAGAAGTTATGGCATATCTTCTCCCTCGCCCCAGTCCCCCTTGGCTCCTTCTCGCAATCACGGCCACCTAAAAATTAATGTCCCCGCACGCCATTTGCAGTTAAGAAAAGGCGACACAGACTTACGGCGCAATAGGCGCTGTTATGCTGTGTTAAATTTCTAATTACGTGCGTGGGGCGGGGAGGGACGACGGGCAGAGGGTGACGAGACCATGCCCATCTCAGCACCGAGGCACACGCAATGAGCGCATCCCTGAGAAACGCTGCAGCATTGTTGTGTTGGGTCCCGTTAACGGCACCCTAATACGTCAAGGTTGTTATGCCTCCTTGATGGCCATTTTGTTTTTTTTCTTGTTACGTGATACCACTGGCCAGTGTTGCTCTTATAGTTAATCTGCCGCTGTGTCTTATGCGTGTCTTTGGTACCAGACATAGGACAAGTGCCTCGCTATGTTGTTTGTGTAAGTAAAGCCTTAGGCAGTGGACCCAGCCCTAACTAATGAGTATCACAGAGGCAAGGATTTTTGCCATTTTATGGATGCCAGGGGCATTGAATGTTCCTTCTCAGCCAAAGCAATGTGGCGGCCCAGTGTCTCCTCTCCATGTCCTTCTCCTCATATTAACAAGGGCCGACCCCAGGCATGTCAGATGAAATCTGCCGCTCCAAAACATTAAGCCACCCCTCGGTGACACATGACATGCTGTTTGTCAACTTTGTTTTGTTCTCATTAGCTCAGATTAATTGCGAGCCAACCAAAGAGCCTAATTATTCTACCCTGGTTTCTCAAAGTCTATGTGAACTTTCAATCACTCACTTTGTATGCGTGTATGTACACTATGCATGTACATGGATGTACGTACGTATGTATGTATGTATGTTGATTCAGGTCTTTTGACAGTGCTGTGTGTTGTGTGTTGCAGCGCGGATTGGGAAGATGAAGCGCCGGAAGCCTGAGGATGGACAGGTATGTCCACTGTGCAGCGCCCCGCTGGCAGGGACAGAGGAGGAGATGAGTAGGCATGTGGAGCAGTGTCTGTTTAAGGTAGCCTCCTGCTCCGACACTCACTCGCTTGCTCGCTCCTGCACCAGCCGTCATCCTGGACCCACCTCAGTCCCACCCCCCCACCCCCAACCCCACACTAGCCCCTACCTCCTCTCATGCACACACCCTCTCGGTGTGCTCCTTCCCCTGGACATCAGCATCCAGCTGCTTCAGTAGGCCTTAGTGTCCTCATGCACCAGTATTAGATGCTGGGGCCGCTTTCGTTAGCACTTAGCCACTGCTATGCTAGCCGACTAGCACTGCTCCTGGAGTACTATTACCCAGGCCCTATAACAAAAACCTGTAGAGATGAAGTTGAACGGCAGAGTTTTCACCTGCCTCTCATGTCCAGGGGAAGGAAGGAGTTTATGTAGCTCACTGGGATCTCTGATGAAAGGGTGCCTTCTGTTCACGTTAGTTGATTTCAGCTCCCTCTGATCCATCCAGACATATCCTCTCAGTGATGGTCATAAGGCCATTGGACATTGAATGTAATGAAAACCTATGCTTCTGCTACCGTGTGGGTCAGGTGGCAGTCTAGTTGACTTGAGTAGACACTAGTTCCTTTCTCTCTAACACCTTCATTAGTAGTAGGTGTGACTAACAGCACTGCTGCACTCCTTGGTGATGGGTTTTTCACTCCATGTGATTTAAATATTGTCAGAGAAGTGATTTGTTTTTTAGTTCAATTTATCATTGTTGATATTTGGCTTTAGTAGAGGTTGTTGGTGTAGGACTCATGAAAGGTTTCAGGCGTAAAAGTCAGTACAGAAGGTGTCACTACGGTTGTGCTCTAACGTTTTGTTCTTCCTCAGAGGGAAGGAGTGTGCGGCCCCGAGGACGACTCCGCCGACGCCGACGGAGAGAACGGAACCCGCTTCGAGGAGTACGAGTGGTGTGGCCAGAAGAGGGTCCGAGCCACCACCCTGCTGGAGGGCGGCTTCCGAGGTACGGCCCACCGGTGCTAAACACAGCGTATTAGCCGGTGCTAAACACAGCGTATTACCCGGTGCTAAACACAGCGCATTAGCCGGTGCTAAACACAGCGTATTAGCCGGTTGTGACTAATGTATCCTTACAGGGAAGCTACACCAGGCATGTAACTGAAGTGTTCCGTAACTGAATCCATTTTAGATGGTCTATTTTTTTCGAATGTATGCGCCGCTATCACGTCTGATGTAGCTACTTCCATTGATTATAGTGGAAGCTAATTGTTGCCGCAGACACTTCAGTTACGCGCCTGGTGTAGCTTCCCTGTTAGCCCTAATCAGAATAGGATGTTGACTAGAAATTTTGCTTATTGAAGGTTTGAAATATAGTGAATGCGAGCGTTGACACAGGACTCTAAATGAATACACTCGTGGTAGAATAAAACAAAGTAGAAATGTTTGCATTCTGTGAAGCATAGTTGTTATGGTTTGTCAACCCGTGAGGGACACCATTAATCTCCCTTGTGTAGTTTGTCAAATGAATCCACCATCCCACCACCCAAGAGAGAGCGATTATTTTTTTCCCCCCTCAAAACTCTTATCTTCATGCTGAGGCCTCGAACATTCGATCGCCATAAAGAGCTAATTTACAAAGCCCAGAAAAAAGGCCTGTTTTTACTGTCTCTTTCTAAGACCCGGGCCAGACAGAAAAACAAGCCCCAGATCAATTCTGGCTCGGAGCTAAACTCCGTCGGCGCAGAAACCGCCCGGCCCTTGATCTAATGAGCAGAAAGATCTCTTCTGCACTCCTGTGATGTGGCAGACAGGGAGCGCTGGAAAGGGGACACGGAGGGGGGGATGGTGCGGATGGGGGTGTTGGGGGCAGCATGCCTGGCCGGAGGCGAGGCACTTGAAAGGCCCCCAAGAAAGCTCAGAAGGTGGATTTAGGCTTGAAGTGTTCAGCTGAAGTCCTCCAGTGTTCAAACGGCCAACGCTAAGAGGAACCCCCACAGCCGAGAGAGAGAGAGAGGTTAGCTAGAGAGAGAGAGCGAGAGAGGGAGGAGAAGAGAAGGAGTTTAGCTGTCTTGAGAGAGAGAGGAGAAGAGAAGGAGGTTAGCTGTTGAGAGAGAGGGAGAGGGAGATCGGAGGGCATCAATGGGATAAGAGGCCTATCCTCTGTGAACTAGCCGTCTCCCTCTCCCCTCCTACCTCCCTTTGAGTACAGGGAAGAAAGCCAGGCAGGAAACACTTTCAACTGCACACGAGTGTTGGTGGGGGGGGGGGGGGGGGGTTGATGGATACGGAGCGAGAAGCAATCGAAGAGGATCAGGTTTGTGCTTGGAGGATTGGAGAAAGGGGGTGTGGTGGGTGGGGTGTGTGTGTGTGTGTGTGTGCTTTCTGTCTATGGCTTAAGGAAGCCGCTGTGTCGATGAGAAGATTGAGATGGCAGACACAGAGAAGGGAGATCCTCCGAGAAGGAGCATGAAGATTTAGGCCAGTGGAGATGGCACAAGGGGATAAGCGCTCAGAGAGAGAAAAGAACACACACACACACCAACACACACAGACACAAACACTCGAGGCTTCAAAGAGAGTTGGTGTTTGGTGTCTGGTCCCCCCCCCCCCCCCACCCCCACCCCACACACACACAAACGGCAGGATCCCAGCACAGGGAACTGCAAATGCCACCCTGATTGGGTGAACTTTGACACCCGGCAGGAGTCTTAAGGGTGGAAGCCAGATGGGGCAGATAAGTGCTGTGCCAGCGGGGTACCAGTTGGCGGTCGGCACCCGCTGGTGCCGTTTCACATGGCACGTGGGCCTGACGGTGGCATTTGTCTCTGTGCATCTGCGCCAGACGGATGACAGCGGTGCTTAGACACATGTAAATCGCCACGCCATTGCCGGTCAGAGGCGGCATGCGTAGAACAGAGGGTCGCCATGTATAATGCATGTCAAGGTTAGCATTTACGCACTCAGGTTGGAGGAGCCCCCTTTGATAATAACATCATTTACATGAGGCTGTGCCCTCACTCGCCTTGTCAGATTCTCTGGGCGTGCGTGCCTGTGCGCCACACAGACAGCAAGTATGTAGAGATGGACACATGCATATTATTCTTCAGCTCAGTGTCACTGGTAGACCTGTAGCCACTCTGGGCACACACACACACACACACACACACACACACACACACACACAAACACACACACACACACATATACACACACAGGGTTATTGATCTTGTCTGGGCTGACAGAGGGAGGAGTAAGACCTTCCCCTCCCTGAGGGTGGCTGCCAGTGAGCGCGTGCAGTGGCGTGCATAATGTGACTGAAAGGCAGTTAGAGTGGCGCTGACCTTTTCAGCCCAGATTAGATTGGCCTGCCAAGACTGGTTAGCGCCAGGCACGCAGCACCGGTCACATGACCTCCCAGGTAAACCCGCCACCCCCCAAACCACATCCTGGAGAGGGGCTCATGGGATGCCAGGGGTGTGGTCTCATTCGCTCATTTTGATTTGAGGTGGCTTTTGATAGGGCTACTTTTGAGGCTCAGAGAGACTGGGGGGGATAGATGCCCCTGTGGTCACTGCTTCTGACTCTGTTCCTGGCCAGAGGACCAATCAGTGGTCTGCAGCTCCACCTCGCCTCCCCCTTGGCCCCAGCCATGCATTACTAACTGCTCGTAGGATCCATCGCCTGATCAATTGATTGGATTAACAGTGATTTTTTTTTTTTCTTTTTTTTTTTTTCTTGTCCCCCCTCCCCTCCTCCTGGCCTGCCACATCTTGGCCAGGCTTGGCCACCATTAGTGGTCGGGGCAATCTTATTTATTTGTGTTTTTCCCGGCCTCATGTCTCCACACCCCGTAGTGGATTAATGAAATGCTGGGAATCGTTTACAGTTTATCGCCTTTTTGACCTGGCCCGACTCCCCTCCCCCAACCACCAGGCGCCCTGTCTAGCCCTCCGTACGCCGGAAACAAACACCAGGGTGGTGCCACACAGGTCATCGTTTAAAACACCAGGGTAGGCCATGGTGGTGCCACACAGGTCTGCTTGCCAACTCCTGTTGTGGGTGTTTTTGGTTCGCGATCTGACAGAGGTGCCCGAGCGGAGCCTGGCCAGCCTGACCCTCGAGCGGCCCATCAGGCTGGTTTAGCGTGAGGTGTTGTGGTGGGCGGGCAGCCGGCCGGCCGGCTGTCTAAGGGCTCAGGAGTGCTCGGGGCTAACGGCCAGTGAAATGGGCCTGATTTATGTGGCGCGGCTATTGAGCACATATGCCACCACAGCCACAGGGACCGAATAAAACTTAAAAGGTCCCTTTTATTTGATCACTAAAACCATCGGCGCATTGTAAAAAGGGTTAGCATTTTGTGGCGCATTTTATCTCTGTGCACAAAAGCAGGGATGCTTTTTTTGCTCTGCCTTCAGTCTGCCAAGCCCAGGAGACACACATACGGACCTACCACACACACATACACTTATATTCCCTCACACACATGCTTGACACACAGCTGTCTCACGTCAGTCTACTACATACAAGCTTAGAACAGGTGTGAAGCAGCTGCTCCATCTCTCGGTCTCTTACACACACACACACACACACTCAGACACACTCAGACACACACACTTGGATGGACATCCTCTCCATCCCTCACACTAAAAGGTCAAGACAGGGGAGAAACTGGTTAAACTGGCTCCCGCTACACTTAAAACCAACCTGTCAGTTTGACAGTCCACACTCGCTCACTCAGTCTCGCCACACTGTTCCATCACACCCCCCTGTTCCGTCACACCCCCACACTTCTTCCTCTGGTCCTCCTCCTCTCCCTCTCCAGATGGGTGTAAGTGTCTAGGCTACATCCTTTCTCCTCCACTCTCTCCTCCCATTACCACTCACTCAGCCCAGCCCCCAGCCCCCAGCCCTGGGCAGGTGTGGCTTTAACGGTGGTGGTGGTGGTGGTGGTGGTCAAAGCTGGGGCTGTGGTTCTAAGTGGAGCTGAAGGGGCCCAGTCAGGCGGCTCATGGAAGTTTGTCTCTCCGCTCATCACTGGGTTTATAGAGGTGCCAGTCTCCTCCTCCGGCACGCTCTGCTGAGCACACATACAACCCACTCACCCCAGCCCAACCCCCAGCTCAACCTGCACCTCCTGCCTGACAGGCACCTGACACTGCCTCCCTCCTCTACTCTCCCCTGCCACTGATGGCTCTATACCAGACCTTGGCCATTGCCACTCCTACCGTTCGCATAACTGCCCATCGCTCCCCCTGTCGTGTCCACTTCAATCAGCTAATCAGGCCTCCTGGGCTTTAATTGGCTCGTAGACTGGTGGCGAGGTGTATTGGATCCTGTCAGCCCCTCGCTGCTTTTCCACTGTGCAGCTTTTGCTCTTCCCATGTTCTCTTTGAAACAGAATTAGGTTATGGTCTAATTTTGATTTCCTTTGTGTGCGTGTCTTGTGTTTTTCAGGAACTGGCTTTGCCGTGTGTAGCACAAAGGAGAGCCACGACAGCGACGCAGACCTGGACGTGGACGGTGACGACACACTGGAGTACGGCAAAGCACAGTATCCTTTTCCTCAAAGCAGGGCAGTGCTTAAATCTCTCATAACAGCAACGTTTCAGAGACTGTTTCAATCCACAAGCCATCAGGATAATATGCTGTCATTAACTCCACACAACATTTCAAAATTAAAAAACGTCTACACATTGCATACGATTGGAATAACAACCACCCCCACACACGTCTTATTGTTTGCAGTGTCTTTACTATCTACACTGTTTACTTTGCCACTTAATTCCCTGCTGAAAAAAACAGCCTGACCAGTTTGAGGTGGTTTGCTGGTTGACCAGGTTGTTGATCAGCTTGTTTGACCACCCTATGATGGTTGACCAGCTGGTTTTGCTTGTCGTACCACCGCAAACTGGTCATTTTAGCTGGTGTTGCTGGTCTTACATTGCTAGTTTGACTGGCCATGCCAGCTTATATTGGTCGTTCTAGCAAACCAGCATGACCATCTTACACCGGCTGTATTCCACATGAAACTTGATAAACTTGAAACGTAGCACTAGCCTAACAACAACCTAGCCTAGCAGTAAGATGTCACTGCATTTCAGCTGTTCAGTTGTAGACGTTTAGGGTGGTTTGTCAGTGTGGCCGTAAGAAGGCCTGTGGTTGGTTGGCCTTAACCCAGCGTTCCCAGGTACACAGAAGCAGATATCATTCCGTGCTCTGGGGAGGACCACGGAGACACCAAAGAACGGGAGGCGCTGCGCGGCGCCGTGCTAAAGTGAGCCAGCACTCCGGCTAACGCAGCCATGATCACGCGGCCAACGCCTTCAGTCAAATATAAACTTGGTCAATGGAGTAGTTTTAAATGAGATTGTTCTCAAAACAAGTTCTGTCTTTTGCAGCGGTGGAATGCCCTCTAACAGAATAACGCCCGAGTTCTCCAAATGGGCCAGCGACGGTGAGTTGAGCTGCAGAACCTTGAGAATGTTGACAAGGTCCATATTAATGTCTTTCAAGATGTGTCTCTTTGTGTGTGAGTGTGTGTGTGTGACATTTGTTTGAGAAAGAGTGTGTGACATGACTGTTTCTGGTGTCCCTCCATCAGAAATGCCTTCCACCAGTAACGGCGAGAGCAGCAAGCAGGACCTCAGCTCCCCGTCCACATCCTCCGCACCCAGGACCTGCAAAAACAGCGAGATTGAGAAGTGAGTGGCCTGCAAGAATCTCTATATATACACACACACACAGAGCCACACATGGTCAAACACCCAGACACACTTAATTCCTCAAGTCCTCTCTGCTCCTTATCCTCTGAGGTGTGTGTGTGTCTCTGTCTGTGTGTGTGTGTGTGTGTGTGTGTGTGGGAGGGAGGGTGTTGTGTCAGATCGTAAATGATGTATTCTATTTGGTCATCTCTCCGGAGCACGTTTGATCACAGGCGAGGGGCCCTGTGTGTGTGTGTGTGTGTGTGTGTGTGTGTGTGTGTGTGTGTGTGTGTGTGT